>NW_016159223.1:56235-76667 GCF_001687245.7 Rhagoletis zephyria
TCCTTCCAATGCGTTCGTGGGCGCCCTTGCTTTCGTTGTCCACCCATGGGTGCGGAGTCGAAGGATCTTTTCACCGGAGAGTCGTCATCCATGCGTAAAACATGTCCAAGCCAACGCAATCGCTGTATTTTTATCAAGGAATGAAACCGATTCAAAATAACGTTCCGGTTTGGGTTTGGGTTTTGCCAAGTGTTTCGGTTTCGGTTTTGGTTTCGTTCTTCAAAATTTATTTCGGTTTTGGGGTCGGTTTCGTTCCGGTTTCGATTTTTCACAAATTTTGTTGATATTATTTAAATCACAATGTCTTAAACGTTGAGGAAANTTATTTACTACTTAACAAGAATTTTAGCAAAATGTTGCTGATTTTGGTTAAATAAATCATTTATTTCAAAGAAATTTTTATTTATTATTTTTGTAAATTTCTGGAAACCGATTGAAACCTGTGATTGAAATGGTTTCGGTATCGTTCCTTTTCAGGTCAAGATAACGGTTACGGTTTCGGTTTCGGTTTTGAAAAACGAAACGGTTTTAAACGGTTACGGTTTCGGTTTGGGTTTCGGTTTCATTCCTTGATTTTTATGCGCTTAACTATGTCAATGTCGTTCGCGAGTTTGCCTGTTATAAAAAAGGGACTTCTCTTTATATAATTAGTATAGATACCTACTGCTAAACCGAACAATTAATAGAGTAGTATTTTTATTCCATACTACATATATTTTGATTGTTAAAGCTGGCAAATAGAGAAAAAGGTAAGTTAAAATAGTAGAAGCATTTAAGTTGCACGCAAATATTCCTGTATCAAATTCCGTGTCACATTTAAGACTATCTATGTATTTTCTCAGAAGCTCGTGAACAACGTTTTTAGATGACTTTTTCATAAATACGTTCCATGATCCTTTTGTAGCACATGAGAGAAAATTTTNTATTCCATACTACATATATTTTGATTGTTAAAGCTGGCAAATAGAGAAAAAGGTAAGTTAAAATAGTAGAAGCATTTAAGTTGCACGCAAATATTCCTGTATCAAATTCCGTGTCACATTTAAGACTATCTATTTTCTCAGAAGCTCGTGAACAACGTTTTTAGATGACTTTTTCATAAATACGTTCCATGATCCTTTTGTAGCACATGAGAGAAAATTTTGTGTTGACAGTGGATTTGAGCATCTTTCATTTGAGAATTTAAACCAGCTAGGGAAAGCAAACTTAACCCAAATTGAAACGACATCATAGAGCTGGAAAACTATCTATGGTCGTGGCCATCGATATTTTCGATAGTCGATAGTCACAACTATCCATAGTATCGATACTATCGGAAATGTCGACACTATCGATAGTTTTGATTAAAAGAGTCCATAAATTAAACATAACAACTTTTATTGAAAACTAGCCAATGCCCGCTTACTTAGCGGCGCCTAATAAGAACTTTTGCGTTGGCCAATGCAAAAGAGCGTTTAAAAGCAAAAATAGTCTGTAAAATCAAGCGTGTTATGAATTTCAACGTCGACTCCAGCGACACTCATCGGGTAAATTTTTATCAAAAGAATTTTCCATTATACAGATACATAGCTCACATTTAAAATTTTAACGAAATCGGTTAATAAATACGATTTTTATAAATAACTCTACTCCAGCACCACGTAGCAAGTTTTCTAGTACCATGTAATAGGACCATATATGTATGTAACATTACCTTACCTTGAGTTTAGTCAAATAGGTATGTAGATAGGACAGTCTATGGCGAAACTCGTAAAATGGAAGCTCCATTCTTTTTGAAAAACTTAAAAAAAAATCTTCAAAATTTTCACATAAATTTTACCTTTTACTAAAAATTAAAAACAAAGTTACAATGGCCCTTATTATGAGCTACATTCGATTTTCGATCTTCGCTGGCTATCGAAGATCGAAGATCGAAAGTGAAATTCGTATTATGAGCTATGCAAGCGTGTCGAAATTTTCGTTGAGTATCGAATTTTCTGTCGAACAGAATTTTGCTTTCGATGGTGTAGCGAAGTGTTAGAAAATTGTGAAAAATGTATGATTTTGTATATGTTTTCTTACATTTTGGCGGCTAGACACTAATTTTAAACAATTTTTATTAATTTCATGCAGTTCTAACATCGTGAATACTAAACACAAGCTCGAAAGGCTGGTTTTACTTGTGAAAGAAAATCCCAATACTCTGTTGGCACGATCTCTGAGAACAAAATCGTAGCGCTGTTGATAGTTTTAAAATATTTTAAATAGATTTGGCTCACAAACGCCTCTTTAGATGGTCGGAACTTTTTAATAAATCTGTAGACAAATTTCTTAAATATATTTATATCAAAATATATTCGAAAGACTAATAAACTTAAACTCTCTTAAACATTTGCTACTCGTGGCCAGTTTACTAAGCTCTCATCCTCTGACGAATCGTTGAACCAGAACTCGTTGTACTCATTTTACCACGTTTTTATAAACTTGCTTTCTTTTTTACTTCATTTTAATTAGAACAAATTTACATAAATATGTATAAGCACACTATTTAGTTTGCCCGATTTGTAAACAAAGCTTCTCAGCGGTGAAAAATATACTATTGTGAACAACCTAAACGAGCGAAATTCACAATAGCGCTATTCTTCATCGAATGAGTGCCATAATACCAAATGAAAATTCGTTCGCTCAGCACTTTCGACCACAGCCGAAAATCGAATGCAACTCATAATAGGGGCCAATAGTTCAATGGGACTTAGAAATCTAGGAGAAAATGGTTCCCAATCGAATGATGCTTGCGCGTTTACGTAAATGTATATCGATGCAGCCTTTCCAATAATTACCACTTTTCGCCATAATTACGGTATTGATAACATATGTAGCTGTGTCGAATTTTAGGACGTTAGCATAAGAGGTTCCAGAGATAAGCTATATGAGAAATTCAGTTTGTATGGAAGGTGCCACGCCCTCTTTTCCAATGCATTTGCAATATATGCACCAGTGCTAAGTTTCAGTTCCCCAGCGTAATTGGTTTTAGAGATATATTTGTTTTTTACGTTTTACTCTGTATAAGAATTTTAGGAATATCCCGCGGTACATACCGAGTAAATTTTGGGTCGGAATATTTATTTTCAAGGTGCTGGTTTTTGTTCCAAATATGAACCAAATCGGTGCAGCCGTTTAGTAGTTTAGTGAAATACGTTGTACAGAGAACTGTATTAAATTGTAAAGCGAGACGTCTCAGATTTCTGAATTTTTGGCAGCAACAAAAGTTTTAAGTTTTTTAGCGAAAAACCTTCCACACAGAAGTTCCAAAAAAGTGCGTAAGTTTGTGGTTATATCAAGGCAAAATTTTAAGAACAGTCCGTTGCTAACTCTAAATATACACAACGACGCACTGGAAAAAGTTAATATATTCAAATACGTGGGAATAATGATCGACGATAAATTAAAACAACAAAAAAAAATGGATTCTATATTTTCAATTAGTTCTTTAGCAATATATACATCGGTGAAAACTGCATTTAAGACAGACCAAAATTATAAAAATTTTAGATTTGGCTTCTGTTGATATAATAAACCCACTGCAATTTTATTATTCTCAAATACTTTCGTTTGATCGCCATATGGCAACATTTAGGCTATCTTATAAATTTAACTGAATTAAAGTTTTCAAATAAGTGGCAACCCGCTTCAAAAATATATTCAAAGGCAAGCTTTCTAATCCTACTTAGTTTAATGTCCGTTTTGTTGTTATATCATTTATTTTACAAATTTAAATGAATATAACTTTTCAAGCAGTTGGCAAATCCCCTAAAAATATTTTCGGCATTAAAATTTCCTAGCCTCTTTAGTTTGATACCAATTCTGCAATATTTAATTTATGCTATCAATTAAATTAAATTAAAGTTTTCAAATAGGTGGCAACCTGTCACAAAAATATTTTCAGCTATAAGCCTTTGTAAACTTCTTCCCTTTGACAGCCATATTGCAGTAATTACTTTACCGTATCAATTGACCTAAACTGAAATTTTAAATATAGGTGGAAACTCTATAATTTTTTTCTTATATATTTTAAGCTAGATCTCTAGCGATACATCGGATTTTCGAGTGATGCGCGTACAAATATAGTAAAGACAGACAGAGAGTCAAAAATTCTAAAAATTGTTTATTCGGCTTCTGTAGCTCTAATAAAAACCCACCATATAAATTTTTCTTTAATATCTACTGGGTGGCGCCGAATGAGCTATGTGGCTTGAATTCTTTATAATTTTTTTTTTTTACTTTATGCCAACGGAAATGACCTGCCAGCAGCGTTGCCGAATGCTTTTGCTTAAAATCGTAATTTTACCTTGAAAAATCGTAATTTCGGCTAAAAAAAACTCAAATTTTTGGTTGTAATACTGGGTGGCGCCGAATGAGCTAAATGGTTTGAATTCTTTTGAACAGTTTTCTTTGGGGATATTTGAAAGAAAGAGTGTACGTTAACAAACCACGAACCATTCTCCAACTCCAAACCAATATTCGGAATTAAATCATGGCCATTACACGAAATTCTGCGAAAAGTTATGGAAAATATGCTAAAAAGAGCACTTATGTGCGAAGCAGAAAATTGACATCACTTACAGGATATCATTTTTCAAAGCTAATTGCAAAAAATTCCCCAATAATATTCTGTATTTAAAAAAATAAAAAATATAATCGCATAAATAGAAAAGTTATAAACCATTTAAACCATATAGTTCATTCGGCGCCACCCTGTATAAGNTACAGGATATCATTTTTCAAAGCTAATTGCAAAAAATTCCCCAATAATATTCTGTATTTAAAAAAATAAAAAATATAATCGCATAAATAGAAAAGTTATAAACCATTTAAACCATATAGTTCATTCGGCGCCACCCTGTATAAGTCTTTCTATATTTTAAGTTAGACCTCTAGCAATGCATCGGTGAAAACTGCATTCAAATCCATGCATTCGTTTTCGAGTGATGCGAGTGCAAACATACAGACAGACGGACAGACAAAAATTCTAAAAATGGTGGATTTGACTTCTGATGCTCTAATAAAGACCCCCACATTAATTTTTCTTTAATATCTATAATGTACAGACATCGACCTGTTACAATTTTATTATATGTATAGATTAGTGACGTTGCCGCCACGAAGTTTTCGTGCAAATGAATGCATATGAATGTTTGTATGCAGTCGCTTTTGTCTACTCTTTAAACGAAGTAGGTATTAAATGACATATCTAAAGAGATAACGTATCTAACCGTTAATTAAGAAAAAATAATAAGTGTTTTTTTCTTTTGTTTTTGCATACACAAGCCTCAGTGGGTTGAATCCTTTTTTCAATAAGAGTATATTTTATTCTAAACTACTGAGTCAACATTAACATCCAGATTGCGATGAATATTGAGGAAAGCTAGTTCATTATGCGCTCGTTCTCTGCTCATGCCTGCACATAAAGAGTGGCCGTTATTTTGGAAAATCGGAAATTTGCAAGTGGTAAAGTAATTTCCTAAAAATTTTGGTCCAATTAATCAAGTCTAACCCGTGCCACAACCGGGTCGAAGTTGAGAGACACTATCACTTTGCGTCAGTGCTGCCTTTTAGGGTTGCGATATCGACAGAAAAAAATCGATATTTTCGATGTTGATATCTCAGATTAAAAAATTCGATGCAGAAAACATCTACGAGAAAATACTAAGTATAAGGTGCATTCCAGCGATTTTTTTTACTAAAATCTGTAGAACTGCCAAAAAGCAAAATATTTCTCACATGAAAAACTGCTGGAACGAAAAAAAAATGTATATGCAAGTGTCTAAATGTCAAATGTTTATTTACAAAATTATTTAATCAGATAGGCGCCAAAATTCTTACAAGCGAACTTGTATTTATTTCTTCATATATTTCGTTATTTACGTGCGATTGGCTTCTGCTTTGCATACCATATTTGCTATAATTTGCTTCAGCTCTTTCACTTGTTGTTTACGAATGCAACGCTGCTCTTCATTTGACAGTTTTCATCAATTTGAAAAAAAAACCTTCGGACTAATAAATCCTTCAAATTCTAACTGAGTATGAGCATATTTTACTCTCACGAAACTTACAAGAAAATTGTCTGCTGAACGCTTTTCGAACTAAACTTAAATGGATCATAGTGTAACTTTTAAATAAATTTGACATGACCTCATACTTTTCATCCACTCTTGCTTGAATAGTGTCTTTGCTTGGCACTTTGTACAATGAAACCAGCACCGGAAACTGTTGCAAACGGCTTATTGTCTACTACAATGTTGTTAGGAATAGCATCTGTAATTTTTTTGCACTTTACGCCTTACGTGTCAAAAGCATTATCAACGTGGAGTTGGCAACTAGATAAATTTCAGACCATAAATTCAATTATTTAGTCTCTATTTGTGTATAAGTTATACAGTTTGAATATTTAAGAATTATTTCTTAAAAATTATCCTTGCACTATAATTGTTCATCTGTAATTTTATAATGCTAAAAATTACACTAGCGAGTATTGTGGCTTGCTTATATTTTCGAGAAGTCAGCTAGTGGTGCTAAAAATTTTATAATTTTTTATTATTTTTATAATTTTCTGGAATCATGATATGCATTGTCAGATTGTGAAAATCCATACACGAGTGGAATATATTCTGAATTGATTAGTTTTCGGCATGAACGCTTTTTTAACAAAGGCAATTAGTTTGATAGATTGTAAGTGAAATACATATGTAAGTTACTGTTGTAATACTTGTCTGCATGATTGTACTATGTTGAACTCTGAATTTAGATGAAAGATCTATTTTTCTACGAGAATTCAATGTAAAGTTGGTGTAGCAAAATAACCAATATCAATTATACTTCATTTTGAAACCTAAAATAAACGTTCAAAAATTTGATTTAACTTGTTTCGATTTTTTACTAAAATACAAAACGACGAATCTTCGACTATCCAATGAAAATGAGCAAAAATTCGGATTTCCGTTTTTTCTACAGAAATGTTTTCCTATGTGGTCTTTAATACCCCTCGCTCCCTTATATTATTATAGTTTCGCAAAATAATTCAATTCATCATGCATGTGCAGTGGAGAGGCCCTTGCTTCCATACAATTTTTTTTTTAGTTTTTAGGGTGCTACGCTCTGAAATGGTTGCATATAGGGAGAAAATATTTCTTCTTTAATATTGAATCAATTAACCTAGATTAACCCGTGCCACAAACCTGTTGAATATTGACAAGTCGTTCGAACTATGAAAGATAGCGGTGGCTGGAATAAAAAGTGTTACATCATGTTACAGTTTTGCTCGTCACTGTATATGTTTCGCTCTTGACAGAAGAGTTGCCCCGCCACTGACCAACCATGGCGCGCCATTATAATTTCGTTTAGACAGCAATTAACAAGGCTTTCATCAAACGCAAGTAAATATGTATTGTTATGGAAGTCCTTATCATTACTAGTACTAGGTTACGCAGCGAGATACAAAACGTGTTACTACTACAAGCATTAGGCTCCTCTTATGACAACTCCATGTTAAATGCGACAGCAGAAAGCATGGGTGGTAGGTTTGCGAGGTACCGGTATTCCACTCCCGAATTCCCGACTAGTGCTTTCCGCTGCATGTATCTACAAACAAACACAGTATGAATTCCTATGTGAAACAATTTGTGAATTAGATTCCATGTACTTTTATACATATGTTTTAAAAAGAAATTAAATAAATATGAATTATTAAAGATAAATATTGTATATGTATGAATATGTATATCCACTTTTATGAAATTTAGAACATTTTAGGTGCTGCAAATAAAGGTAAAGGCATTTTAGGGTACAGACATACGTACATAAACGAAATTTAAAAGCATATCTCATGGCTTATAATGATTTTAAAAGCAGTTTGTGGAGCATACTTAGTGTGACCAACTGTAGGTAAATCACACGCACAGTACGTAAATTTGTAGCCATGTACCGTGTACCGAAGCTTACCACAAAATCACGANTGAATCGAAGAAAGATTGTTGTACGTAAATTTTATCGCTAGGAGCGCCCAACATATATACATACGTACATGCTAATTTTGACTAATACAAACTAAAAATATTATAATGAATCAGTTGATGGAAAGTGCAAACACCTCATGACGATAAAATCCCCAACACTGGCAACGCTGTCTGCTGAATACTTTATTTTTGTTTTTCTTGTGTCCGTTAAGGGTGGGTAACGCAGCAAATTTATAGGAGTTGACTCAATGACTGCAACTCACTTTAGGGAGTCAGTTTATTCAACTAACTCATTTGACTCTTTGTATATTAAACTCATTCGTATCGTACAATCGTTTTGAGGCATAAGTGCGGTATAGCGGCCGTTAAGATAAAACAAAACTTAAAAGTGGGCGTATTGAACGCGTATTTTCTTTGATCAATCAGATTTGGAGCGATGAGAAATCACAACTGAAAATCGAGACATTGCGAGATCTTTTGTTTGTTCGGTACAACATTAAAATGACTTGTACGGAATTTTTCGAAATCGTAAAGAAGCAGCCTCAAATGCTGAAAGAAATTGCATCAGATGGAAAATACGCGTTCAGGAAAACTACTCGAGATCAATAAATTGATTACATAGGCCGACACTTTTGTAATTTAGCAGCAATTGCATTATTTCAGCTTTGAATGTATGTATGTACCTAAATATTTCTCAATTCGCAAATTAGACATCGACTAATAAACAACAATAAAATCATTTCCAAAATTTTTCTTTAAAATTTTGTGTTGCTACAATCTTTTGTGTACGTAAATGAGTTTTTGGAAAAGTGGTCACACTAAGCATACTTTTATTTAGAATTTATTGGCATATTTTAAGCGCTTAAAATAAGTTTTTAGGAGCATATTTGGGGTTGCCCTAGTAATTACACACTATTAATGTTCGCAAAAAATTTTTTAGTTTAAAAACTTTGTGGATAGTAAAAAAAAACACAAAATTTTTTCCAAATAACTCTAAATGATAAAGTTTAGTTGTTGCCTTTTGTTTCATCACTTTACCTTTTGGTTGAACCGATAGAAGAAAACTATAGTTTTTATTAAAATAACTAAAAAAAGTTATTGGTAGATATTTTCCAGATTTGGTAGATTTTTTTCAAGTGGATGGCATTTTTTTCGTCAGTGGAAAAAATATTAAATACACATATCACACATCTAGATCTAAAGTGCGATCAACTCAAAAAAATTTGGGTGATTTTTTGCATAGATCAAATCATAGGACTTACATCCAGTTAACGCGAATACTTTTTTTCTTCATGATTATATACATTAACTAAAAAACTACTGTTATAACTGTTTTTGTATAAATTGCGTTGAATCTGTACAATTCACAAGCAGTTAAATTTCTCTCTCTGAATTTTGAATTAGCCCACTTTAGATATAGGTGTGCGATATGTTAAAGGAAAAACTTATTTTCCATTTAAGTATTTATGAATGATGGTGTGAACGAAAAAAGCCGCTAATAAGGTGACTAGCCAAAGGCAGTAGGGATGCTAACGATACATCGATGAATCGAAAACGTCGATATATCGAAAAAAACATCGATGTTTTCATGGCTTAAATATCCATGCATCGACGTTATTTTGGTCGTTGTTCTTAACATCAAAACGTTGGGAACTAATTTTTAACATTACAAAATTACAGATGAGCAATTAAAGTGCTAGGATAATTTTTAAGAACTAATTTCCAAATATTCAAACTGTATAACTTATTCACAAATAGAGACTAAATAATTGAATTTATGGTCTGAAATTAATCTAGTTGCCAACTCCACGTTGACGATGCTTTTGGCACTATGTCATATGTTTCTGGAGGCGTAAAGTGCAAAAAAAAAATACAGATGTTATTTCTAACAACATTGTAGTAGATAATAAGCCGTTTGCAACAGTTGTCGGTGCTGGTTTCATTGTACAAAGTGCCAAGCAAAGACACTATTCGAGCAAGAGTGGATGAAAAGCATGGGGTCATGTCAAATTTATTTAAAAGTTACGCTATGATCCATTTAAGTTTAGCACGAAAAGCGTTCAGCAGACAATTTTCCTGTAAGTTTCGTGAGAGTAAAATATGCTCATACTCATTTAGAATTTGCAGGATTTATTAGTCCGAAGTTTTTCTTTTGGCAAATTGATGAAAACTGTCAAATGAAGAGCAGTGTTGCTTTCGTAAACAACAAGTGAAAGAGCTGAAGCAAATTATAGCAAATATGGTATGCAAAGCAGAAGCCAATCGCACGAAATATTTTAAGAAATAAATACTAATTCGCTTGTAAGAGTTTTGGCGCCCGTCTGATTAAATNGAAATATTTTAAGAAATAAATACTAATTCGCTTGTAAGAGTTTTGGCGCCTGTCTGATTAAATAATTTTGTAAAAACATTTGACATTTAGACACTTGCATATAAATTTTTTTTGCTTTCCAGCAGTTTTTCATGTGAGAAATATTTTGCTCTTTGGCAGTTCTACAGGTTTTAGTAAAAAAAATCGCTGGAACGCACCTTATATTTAGTATTTTCTCGTCGATGTTTTCTGCATCGACTTTTTTAATCTGAGATATCAACATCGAAAATATCGATTTTTTCGTCGATATCGCAACCCTAGAAGGCAGCACTGATGCAAAGTGATTGTGTCTCTCAACTTCGACCCGTTTGTGGCACGGGTTAGACTTGATTAATTGGACCAAAATTTTCAGGAAATTACTTTACCACTTGCAAATTTCCGATTTTCAAAAATAACGGCCACTATTTATGTGCAGGCATGAGCAGAGAACGAGCGCATAATGAACTAGCTTTCCTCAATATTCATCGCAATCTGGATGTTAATGTTGACTCAGTAGTTTAGAATAAAATATACTCTTATTGAAAAAAGGATTCAACCCAATTTAGGCTTTTGTATGCAAAAACAAAAAACACTTATTATTTTTTCTTAATTAACAGTTAGATACGTTATCTCTTTAGATATGCTATTTAAGACCTACTTCGCTTAAATAGTAGACAAAAGCGACTGCAAACAAACATTCATATGCAAATATATACATACATATGTATGTATGTATTTCCTATAGTCCATTTAACACCCTTAAGTGCTGAACACATTGAAAACGACGAGCTACGGGCCACAGCTTCAAATTTTTATCTTCATTATCTAAACCAGTGATGGGCAGCGCAGGAAGAACAGCATAAGCAAATGCAAAAGTTTGGCACTTGCTTATGGAGTTCTGCCAACGCTGACCATGCCTAATCTAAACGCTTTGTCGATGGCGACACGCATTTTTTTAACGCGGCAGCGACATCATGAATTTGTATGAGTTTGACATAAAAGAAGAGGAAGAACCTTATCTGTCGCTGGAAAAATAGAAATAGATCTATTCTGGCTACAACCACAGTCGTAGTGTAGCTTTGTCGCCGCCAAAATAATTTTCTACATAAGAGTACGTGTTACAATAACCTGACAGCTGTGGTCCGTAGCCCGTCGTTTTCAATGTGTTCAGCACTATCCTTTCCACAACTTATCAAATAAATACTTAAACGTATTTGAGGTTTGAGGTCAGTTTTGAAAATAAAGAGTAGTCGTATGATTATCACAAAGTAAACATCAAAATCCAACCGAATGACTGGCGTGATATACTATTGATGTGCATATGTACATATGCATATACATACCTAGCATATACGAAGTCACATGCATACATACATAGCTATATATGTACATGCATATGTCATTACAAAAATCCAGCTACTGATTAAACAAATGAAAAATTACCAGAAATGCACATAACACAAGAATGAGTGAACAATGTAATGCAAGAGGTTTTAAATATTTTTGAAAACTTGTTTTAAAACTGTTAGTTTGCTCTCATAATAACATCTTTAAAACGGCCCATATTATCAGAAGTATAATAATAAAGCAAAANGAGGTTTTAAATATTTTTGAAAACTTGTTTTAAAACTGTTAGTTTGCTCTTATAATAACATCTTTAAAACGGCCCATATTATCAGAAGTATAATAATAAAGCAAATACTATGTCTTAGAGCAGTGTATTAATTGATGACTCAATTTCCCAATTACTAGTATTTAGTAGTATTTACTATCTAATCGACACAATTTCTTTTTTTTCGTTTAAATTGGAGATCAAAGCTAGATCTACTCATACCCAAGAAAACATGTCAGAAGACCCAAAAATACAGATAGTAACCAAAAAAATCCCTATAAGACATACTTGGAATTCAATTCCAGAAATTTTAGCTGTCTGCAGAATCTGGCGTTTGCATACAAGGTACACAGCGATTTTTAAGAGACGCTTAATTCGTTTTTTTTCTTAGGATTTAAGTGTCAAATAATATCTCCAAGAACGGTGATAAGCATGACTTCTTTTTGGCACATCATGGCTACATTGAATAATTGTTTGGAAATAATGGCACGTGTATGTATAAACGTTCGCCGGCCCTGTACTAGAGGTTTACGCCGACAGGCCCTGCGGCGGCGGCGTGGTCAACTTCAGAAAGAATCGGTAGATTCCAAAGAGCCATGAGGCTAATAATCTTATAAATTCAAGTCGTCAGCGTTAGGCATTCGCCATGCCAATTCCGATTATAATTCTATTAAATTCATTCTTGAATTAGTTTTAAATTTAAATATTGTTGCCTCCTACTTGAATTAAAATGTTGAGTGCCTGGCGCTGATGGATGGGCAAACAGAAGAAGGTCTGAGGTATATGCCAGAAATGCATATGTACCTGAGGGAGATTCAGAAAAAAATTTCGTATTCTTTTTTCCTCGGAACCATGCTCAAAAGTTTAATTTAGATGCCAAAGTAAGCCTCAGAATATAGGAGCCCTTAATATTACTATTAAGAACGTCCGCATAGAACTTTTCGATTTCCCATAAAAATAACACAGNCTGTCAATAATTATCTAACCTTGTATTATTGATTCTGATTGATATGATTGATCTAGCGGTAGGTTTCGGAAAGGTGAAAAAACATTTATTTAATATTTGCGCCGGGTATTTAATGTTCGACTCCGCCCGAACTTAGACTTTCTTACTTGTTTTTTTTACTTCTGATTTTTAGATTTAACGAACGATACTTTCTATTGTAAAGGTTTTGGAGTATTTTTGTAAAGAATTAAACGCTCTACAAAAAAGGTCGGAAGTCATTTTTCTATAAAACAACTCGGTCAAAAGTTATTCGAGATCAATTTGTGTACCAAATTTGATCGAAATCGGTCAAGTAGCTTTGAGATACACATATATCATATAAGTGGACGGTGCCACCCTCATTTTCCTAAAATGTTTGGAAAATCAATTTTTTGCTAAAGATTGTATATGTATATCGATTTTGAATAAACATTAATGAATTTCTTAGCCACACTGCTCAAAAAATCTAAAAATCCATTACATAGACAATATAAATTCAAGGCCGTATTTAAGAAAAGTCTCCTTACATCGACAATTTGTATGCGATTGCAATAAACGAGCTATCAGTTTATTTAAAAATATATTTAATTTTGGATAGTACTACATATTTTGAAATCGTGGAAATTATCGATGGTCAAATTTAAAAAAATTAGGAGAAATATGGGCTTTTTTTATTTTACCCGAAAGGCCTATATACCCCTTCTTAGATCATAATCGTTCTTTGAAATCCAAGCAAAAATAGTTATTCAAAAACTCATAAATATACAAAATCGTAATTTCTGAACTTAATCGACAGGTCGAGACCTCTAAATGACCTTTAAAAAATCTATGAAAATAGGCAATTATATTTCTCATAAACACGAATAAAATTAGAGGGTAGGGTCTTCAAATTTCCAAAAAGGCACTTTCGATGGGCACCCTACCCTGCATTTAGACGAACAAATTTAATATATAGATAATGAAATTGAACAAAAAACATAACTATTTACGTGCAAAAAAATTGCTGATTTTATCATGTTAATGTTATTTATCAAGAATATATGTACAAAACCAAACGAAAACACGCATTACTTAATTTAGTGTCGGACTATTGAGTAAAAAATCTCAAATTGTCCGGATTGGAGCGTGTCCGTATTATGAATGTGTCCGGTTTGGAGCATGTCCGGATTACCGAAATAGCACACTATATTTACAAATAATCAACATGTGATCACTTGTTTGAGTCACTGTATATGAAGCAAGATACTTGTATTTATGTAGGTACATGCATATGTGTGTACTGGAGATGTTAATTTTTTCACTTTTTACGATCCCGGGATTTTCGGGATGTCGTTATCACAATCCCGGGATCCCGGTATTAATCCCGGGATTTAGATATTCATTACTTTCCAACAACTTAAATCGAAAAAATTGCTTCCATATTGTTTGAGAAGCTCTCCTACCATAAAATAAATTGGTTTGAAACCTACATTTTTATTTAAAGTGGCTTTTTTATGTTTTCTCTCTGACGTCAGGATTTATTTTAAAGGAAATGCAAGAAGAAAATTTCTTTACAATTCAAAAAAAATAAAATATTTTGGATTCACAAGAACGAATAGGTAATTTTTTAAGCAGATAAAGTTAGAAAGACGAAATTCGAAGATATTATCGAGTTATAGAAGTCCTTAATATATAATTTTTTCCATAAACAAATATTGCGAAATTTTGTGGATACAATTTTAAAAGGACATTTTCAATACTTACCAGTCGTTATGCACCAAAAAGTTAAATCTGATTAAATTCTACAGAATTTTGTCTTTAATTTGATACCCATACTTCTCCTCTAAGCACATTTTACTGAATTTTTTAAATCATTTTTGAATTACTGACGTCAGAGGAAAGACTAAAACCCCAATTTTATTATATTTGGCCCATGGTTTCGCGAATATATTGATATTTGTGTGTAAAATATACTATCCACGGCGTTATATGTATAATGAGCTAGACATTTATAAAAAAATAAAAATAATAAAATAAATAAATAAAAAATAGCTAATACTAGTTAACAAAACGAGTTTCTATTATTGCCACCAGTGCAAATTACAAATCCTGAAAATCCCGGGATTATTTGCCAAGAACGCCGAGATTTTCGGAACATAAAAAAGGCCGGGATCCCGGTATTAACATTGCTACTATGTACCTTCATACATGCATAAAACAGCTTTGGATAATCATACAAAAAATATTTACAATGATGCTCAAATCATGCTGATATCAAAAGTGCAACAACGGTGGCTTTAGAATTGTGTAATCAATCCAGCTTAATGGGAACGCAGAAGATAGGCGGTCAGCTACTGCTACTGATGTTGCTTTATCCGCAGAATGTGTTTCCGAACAGTGTTTTTTTTTATATGTGCAATGTTTTTCGATATAAATTTTTTTCGTTAATTTTTAATAGAAAAATAGTTCATTCTGCATCAAATGCCATATAAATTAATGGTTCAAAGTTTTTACAAAATTTAGGAAAATTCCACAAATTGTCACCAAAATTTTCAACTTTTGAACAAAGTTTTAAATGAAACTATGCAGTTTTGTGGTTCACTTCATTTCAGTATAATAAACTGCAAGTTTTAAGTGGCTATAATCTACCGGTTATTTTTGAGAATTTTGTTTGAAAGTTGAAAATTTTGGTGGAAATTTGTCGAAGTTTTCATTATTTTATATGCCATTGATGTGATTATATTTCTATTAAAAATTAACGAAAAAATATTATTACGAAAAACACTGCAAATATTAAAAAAAAACCCCTGTACGGAAACATATTCTGGTGAGTACATAAATATATACGTATGTATGTATGTATGTCTTCTTCTTCTTATTTGGCGCTGTAACCGCCTAAGCGATTTTGGCCGAGTCCAAAACAGCACGCCAGTCATTTCTCTTCTGTGCTAACTGACGCCAATTGAAAATGCCAAGTGAAGCCAAGTCCTTCTCCACCTGGTCTTTCCAACGCAGAGGAGGCCTTCCTCTTCCTCTGTTACCAGCATCGCGGCCCGCGTTGAATATTTTCAGAGCAGGAGCGTTTCTGTCCATCCGAACGACATGGCCAAGCCAGCGGAGCCGCTGAATTTTAATTCGCTGTATGTACATACATGCAAATTAGCCTGACTGTTTGGCACGTTTGCGCGGATAAAGTGTTGAGCGCACCCGGCCTTTGAGCTGAACTTGACTTCTGGCTGACAGGTGAGCTGGCAAAGGCTGCTAGAGTGAGTTACGCGCCATGAGAGAGCATTGCTGCGAATTTGAGTCGGTCGCGCGAAATTGAAAGGAATTACCTTACCGGAATTGCAATCGAACGCAGGGAACGCGATCACGAACCACTTAACCTGCAAATGACTTCTGTTCGTTTTATTCGCTATGTTGGTTGCGGAGGGGCTAAAAAGTAAACAAGTTCATTATTTGTTTGATTTGTGCTCATCGAATTTGAAGCATAAAAATTGATCAATTCGTTGATTGATTTTTGTCAGCCGCTGCAAGGTTCTGCCCTCTCCTTAGTTGATTATTGCTATCAATGTTATTTTTATATGTACATATGTACATACAAATTTAGCGTAAGCGCCAGATCTACTGAGTTAGTCGGCATTGTTAAATGAGTACGTCCTTGTTTGCTCATAATAATTTGGCATTACAAATCGTGATGATTATTTTCGAATTCGCTACCGATGTTCTTCTGCGGTTTCACACTTTGGTCAGGAGCATATTTATATGTAGATGCATATGTATGTGCTATGTGCATAATTCTTTAGTTATAAACTCGTAATACAGGTGGTATTCTTGCGGTAAGGTGAAGGTGCCAAGTTTGATTAGTTTGCAAGGTGATTGAATATGAGTTCAATGAGCGGTCCAGAAATTGCCACTGTACTCGTAAGAATGTGCATATGTATTACATATGTATATACATGCATATGTACATATACTATACCTATATACATTCATATGATCAACGCAGCCGGAAAATTAGTAATGCATTCCGTTTTTCTACCACGAAAATATAATGAAAGCATGCATCCCAAAGTATTCGAGTGGATAATTTGTAGTAGAAAAGTTTAAGCCGAATAACTGAGGAACCGATTTTTTGGCATTTCCAGACAAGCGAATGGGAAGTTTCAATCGAGTTGAAGAACATACTTAAGCTCTACCCAGAATTGCAGCGGACGACGGTAAAGCGGTCGACGGTTAACCGCTGTCAAATTTAAAACTCACACAGGCATATGGAATTGCTCAAAATTACGGCGGCAGCGGTTTTACCGTCGACGTTTTTCGGTTGATTTTAATTTCTATTTTTACCGCCCAGCGGGGACGGCACAATATTTATTGAGTGTTGGTTGTAGTAATTTTTATTATTTTCACAAGTTTGGCGATGTTTTCATCCGTTTTTGTTTTCAGCAAATCTACACACATGCACCTACCGAAACAATACTTCATTTTCATGATAATTTCCAAATTGACAACTGCGTGCGCCGCAATTGTGTTTACTCTGACGGATTTCACTGCGACTGCAACTTTACAGCTGTTTACTGACCGCCGACCGCTCTACCTTCATCCGCTGTAATTCTGGGTAGAGCTTTAAAGTAGATGTTTACGCCGCCAACATCACCGATAAGATTCCAAAGAACATATGAAACCACGAAATATGCTACTTGTAATTTTATTTATGGATGGCAGTCATGAAAATTTGTAATCTGTCACAACCCTACTCCCTTGGAATACGGACGTAGATCGAATGCACTGAAAATTCTTACCCGGTTTCAAGCTAATATGTACACATTGGTTCTGGTAATAGAAAAAATATAAAAGGATTTTTTTATGAGTGTGTATCAGTTCGAAGTAATACCACAATTTTCGTGGTCTGAAATTGCTGAGGTAAAATTGTATATCCTTCCCTCTTCCATCCATAAAAATCCGAATCCAGAAGGTCTGAAAATACTACGCAAAGCGTGTGGGTCTGATGGTGAACGAGGACAAAACAAAGAATATCCTGCCATAAGACCGTTAGTGCATTTGCGTCTTTTCTCATGCCATTTTTGACAGCTATACCCTCGAAAAAGTAGATGACGCTCGTATTCATAATAATACCAGCCTTGAAATCCAACACATAATCACTCTTGCCCACAATCGCTTTGGACTTCAATTCACTCATCATGCAATTGATCAGGCGGCCCTTGGAGTGTTCGAGACAACATATAAACATAACGCTCCGTTGGTTCGGCCATGCCGTACGAATGGACACAGACGTATGCCAACTAGAGATGCTGTTTTTAATTCGATTAAATCGAGGATCGATTAATCGAGCCCTTCTGATTCGATTGTTTTTCGATTTTTTGGTTCCGATTCGATCCGTGAATCGTTTCGAAAAATTCAGGAATCGACATTCGTGTTTTCCTCAATTGATGCGTATTTATATACGGTTTACCTCAAAAAATCTATAAAATTTTCAAGAAATTTGAATTGTGGGCTGGTACAAAAATATAATGGGGCTTGACACTTCACCTTTCTAACTTAGGAGAGCAAAGGCCTAAGAATTCAATGAACTGCCTCTCTTTCTCCTCTGACTAAAGGGCTCCTCAAGAAAGCCTCTTGGAAATAACTCTATATAAAATTATGGCTAATACCACAAAAAAACTTAAAAAAAAATGGAATTTCAAACCTTATGGAAATTTTCATTAAAGTTTTGCAGTTTTCAATTACTCTTTTTAGGAAAAAGTGAAATACAGAGTTAGCGAAGATAAGAAAAACTAAACGGCGTCCGTATTGCAAAATACTACATACATAAGTATATACACTGCCGGAACTAAGTATTGGCACAGCAAATTTTTCGCAATATATGCAACAATTTTTATTCTAATATTTCTCTGCCAATTTTGTATAAAATATAATTCCTAATNGCGCCGGGTATTTAATGTTCGGCACCGCCTAAACTTAGACTTTCTTACTTGTTTTACATGAAATGGGCTCAAATGCAAGGCATTGCGTTTCCGCGTTCGGGAGAACATCTCATAGAATGGCTTATTTTTTATGCGTAACACTAGAGATGCTTTTTCGTAATAAAAACCAATAGCAAAAACGAAAATTTATCTGTTGGGTCTAACGATATTCGAACCCGGGCATTGCTGAATGCTAACAAATAATAGCAAACATCTCTGCGCACTCAGCTACACCCACAATATCTAAATGTGCTTTCAAATTTTTATTTGAATCAAATTTTATATGGTTCATTCAACAACAAAAAACATGAAAATATAATTCTAAACTTTGTGCAAAACTCGCGAAAATTCAGCAAATTTTCATCAAAATTTTCAACATTTTAATCAGATTGCTCAGAATGAATAGAGAAGTCGATTAAGCTATGTCTGTCTGTCCGTCTGTCCGTAGTGGGCGTGGTTACAGTCCGATTTCGCCCATAGAAGGGCTCGATTAATCGATCCTCGATTTAATCGAATTAAAAACAGCATCTCTAGTTGGCATACGTCTGTGTCCATTCGTACGGCATGGCCGAACCAACGGAGCGTTATGTTTATATGTTGTCTCGAACACTCCAAGGGCCGCCTGATCAATTGCATGATGAGTGAATTGAAGTCCAAAGCGATTGTGGGCAAGAGTGATTATGTGTTGGATTTCAAGCTGGTATTATTATGAATACGAGCGTCATCTACTTTTTCGAGGGTATAGCTGTCAAAAATGGCATGAGAAAAGACGCAAATGCACTAACGGTCTTATGGCAGGATATTCTTTGTTTTGTCCTCGTTCACCATCAGACCCACACGCTTTGCGTAGTATTTTCAGACCTTCTGGATTCGGATTTTTATGGATGGAAGAGGGAAGGATATACAATTTTACCTCAGCAATTTCAGACCACGAAAATTGTGGTATTACTTCGAACTGATACACACTCATAAAAAAATCCTTTTATATTTTTTCTATTACCAGAACCAATGTGTACATATTAGCTTGAAACCGGGTAAGAATTTTCAGTGCATTCGATCTACGTCCGTATTCCAAGGGAGTAGGGTTGTGACAGATTACAAATTTTCATGACTGCCATCCATAAATAAAATTACAAGTAGCATATTTCGTGGTTTCATATGTTCTTTGGAATCTTATCGGTGATGTTGGCGGCGTAAACATCTACTTTAAAGCTCTACCCAGAATTACAGCGGATGAAGGTAGAGCGGTCGGCGGTCAGTAAACAGCTGTAAAGTTGCAGTCGCAGTGAAATCCGTCAGAGTAAACACAATTGCGGCGCACGCAGTTGTCAATTTGGAAATTATCATGAAAATGAAGTATTGTTTCGGTAGGTGCATGTGTGTAGATTTGCTGAAAACAAAAACGGATGAAAACATCGCCAAACTTGTGAAAATAATAAAAATTACTACAATCAACACTCAATAAATATTGTGCCGTCCCCGCTGGGCGGTAAAAATAGAAATTAAAATCAACCGAAAAACGTCGACGGTA
>NW_016159223.1:76692-93275 GCF_001687245.7 Rhagoletis zephyria
ACCTCCCATATAACGGTAATTTTCAGAAAAACGAAAACTGCGATATTTTAGTAACTACTGAAGATAATTCACTCAAAATTGATATTTACAATAATTTTCAGACGAGAAATAAGAATATCATAAATTTTTGAAAAATGGGCGTAGCCACGCCCACTTATGGTTACATGTGTATATCTGGGTAACCGCTGTAGCGATTTCTTCCAAACTTGGCACAGTTGGTGACCTTGGTACAACATACAAAATGGCCGCAAAATTTTTAAACTCGGACAACAACCACGCCCACATCCCATATAACGGTAATTTAGAGAAATACAAAATCTTCGATAAATTAGTAAATATTAAAGCTAATTTATTCAAAATTGACGCTTGCAACAATTCTTTACCAAGAAATACGTTTATGATAAAATTTTGGAAAATGGGCGCCCACTCGTAACGTTCTACCGTTCTACCAATTTGTACCAAACTCGGTATGGTTATTGTGCTTGCCACTTAAAACCAAAACGTTGAAAATTATTGAAATCGGACTAAAATTACGGCCGCTTTTCATATAACGGCAAATTTCAGAAATGCTTGAAACTTCAATATTTCGAAATTTAAGGATGCTAATTTACTCAAAATTTATACACCCCGTCTTACCATGTAGCGGCAGCTTTCGGAGAGGTCAAAAACATATATTTAATACTTCCGCCGGGTATTTAATGTTTGGCTCCGCCCGAACTTAGACTTTCTTACTTTTTTCCATATAAAGTATTTTCGAAAAAAATTTTTTGTATGGAAGAGACTGCGTGAAAAAAATTGCCAAAAATCAATAGTAATTCCTAGCTACTTAAAACTTGCACTTTATTATAATAAAATTGATTGGGCTACAAATCTGCATACGCAAAATTCTAAAAAATCTAATTGAAAGGTTGAAAATTTGCTGAATATTCGCAAGATTTGCACAAAGTTTCGGAAATATATTTTTATGTTTTTTGTTGTGGAATGAACCATGTTTTATACGAAATTAGCGAAAAAATATTAGAATGAAAGTTGTTACATATATTGTGAAAAATTTTGCTGTGCCAATATTTTGTTCCGGCAGTGTACGTAAGCTGCATTGTATTATACACTTTTTAAAATAGTGGTTGGTTTGTAGTAAAACGTATAATTTTTTTTTTTATTTGTGATCAACAAATAAAAACAAAAAGTTTCAAAAAACTAGTACAATTTCCTTCAGTAGGGTTAATGATGAATTTAGTTGGTGCGATTCATGAAACACCGCAAAGTGGCATTTTTAGTGAAATAGCAACTTGCGACCGGCCGCAACTCCGGATTTTAAATGTAAATTTTTTTCAAATTGCTGCACATAAGTGAAAAAAACCTTTTTACCATTACGTACATTGACATGCATTTTTTGTTATTTTGCTTTTTTTCAAAGTATTTGCTTGATAGCTTTTGTACAAACCTGGATATTGAAACCGTTATGAAACATTTATGTATTGAAGGCTTATATTCAATACCCTTTATCTGCAATTTCCACAAGATTCGGCTTCTGATATACAAATCCCCCTAAGAATTAAATGTCATCGATGCTGTGAATGCTAACCTTGTAAGGTATTTACTGGTAGAATTTACAATTGAATTTCAAAGTTAGAGTTAACACAGTAATGACAGTCTCAGATGGGTTTCAACATCAGAAACTAGTTTTTCTCAAAATTGCAGATAGAGGGTATTGAATATGACGTTATTTAATAAAATATAAAAAACCAGTTTGGGATATCGATTTATTTTTTGCCGATTTCTTCCAACATCGATTATTTTTATTCGATTCAAAAATCGATATTTTTTATTTCGATCTAGCATCTCCAATGCGAACAGGAGTTCAGTGGACAGACTGCCTGAGTTGAACTGATGAAGGTCTACGCAGGAGGTTGTTGTGTGGACTGACGAAGATGACCCGGGGATGACAAGGGAGTGTAGTACACAAACCTTGTCCAACCTTGAAGAATATTTGCTTTTAGCAAAAGCATTTTTGTTAATAAGGCAAATTCCAAAAAATTATATATATATATATAGAACGGCATATATTTAATCTCCCATACTTTCACTCTGAGACATAGTTATCCATTATGGGGGCCCTTTTGAGTTAGTGTCAGGAGGAAGTGCATTCTCCTAACCGGGGTTTCAATTCAGAGAGAAATGAAGGTACGTTCCTGACATTAACCTACAAAACCAATTGCTATGCCTAATGAAATTGAGGAGATCCAAGAGTTTCACCTCCGCTATTGAGCCACACTTTTGAAGAAGCGTGGTCCCATGTGCTTGAGACTTTTCGACTGTAGGCCCGTACAGCGAAACAGAAAGTGTTCAATTGCTTCGACCTCATTTTCATCACGGCAGCTTCTGTTTATGCTATTCACCATCGACAGAGACCCGTGATGATGCCGGTATAGATTCTAACTAAGGCATCCAATCCCGGACCATTTTGTGAATCCCGGGATTTCGGGATCGTAAATTGGTAGACCCGGGATATTTCGGTATGTGATTACCATTAATTTGAAGAGTCTAACAAACCAGTTTTGTAGTCTTGCTTTATTGCGGATACTATAATTAAAAATAAATGTGTGCTTTTAACCAAAGAAATATAAATGTCTTTATTTTATATCAGTTTAAAAAGCTAATCACAAACCAAGTAAACTAAAAACTATCCAACTGAAATTCATTCAGATTGCAGTCGCAGTCATTTTTACAAAGAGTAAAAACTATGAGATCATCTTTACACTTGCATACAGTATATACATATACTTAGGTATAAATACAGGTCGGACGGATTTCGTAAAAAATTATGTCATGTCTCCGATTCGCTTAGAAATTTTTTATGGGTTCTATACATGAAATAAGCTAATGCGTATTCGAGGATTTTTTTCTTATTTCGTGATTCTGACCATTCATGTACTTCTTCAAATTGTTATATCTCGGGTTCTGCTCATCGTAGAGACTTCATTTTAACGTCGTTTTAAAGCTAAAGAAACGCTAAAGAAACGGGCTTCGTCAAGAGGTCAAGATTGTCCTATGGCTAACTTAGCTATTAACAGTTGAACTTTTTGAATGGATTTGCAGTAAATTTGGGATTTAAAATTACACCATCTAAATCCTTGTTTAATTCTCTATAAAGCAAATTGTTTCAAAAAATGTGCGTTTTTCAAGAACTATTTTCAAAATATTTTTTTTTTTATGATGAGATGAAGTCTACGATGAGCATATCCCGAGATATAACAATTTGAAAAAGTAAATGATTGGTCAGAATCATGAAAAAATCCAAACTTTGACAGATCCATATCTCCGAAAAAAATAAGAAAAAATGTGAAGCCAATCGAAATTGTGACACCAAATTTGATGTCCGATATGAAAAATAATGCCTCATTTATGTTATATATATTTTAATATAGAATAATAGTAGCGGTAGAAGTGTAATATATTATTTTATTATTTGTAGGGTTTCAATTTTATAATTCCTTTATGCCATTACAGTGTCGGAATTTTATTTTATTTTAATTTCGTCCTAAATTAAATTATATCCCGGGATTCCGGGACTCAAAAAGGTGCTCGGGACTCCCGGGATTCGGGATAACAAATCCCGGTACTAGATGCCTTAACTGTGGTACATTGTTTGAAAAACCATTCGGTGGGGAACATACCGCTGCAGCGCGCTGGTGGAGCACAAGCACAAGAAATTGATCCTGTTTAAGTAACGTTGGACGAGGTTATGCGACGGTTCGAAAGCTTTTGTTTGCCACATAAGAATACGGTTATGGAAACTTTAAAGATTAATTCGCTGTTACAAAAAGGGTCGGCAGCCATTTGCAGAATTCGAAACCGAGCTTAGACTACAAATGCGATTTTGTTAATTTGTATGCTCGGCTTGTTAACAATCTTACGGTGATGGAATGTTAAATGATCGGATTATTCTGGGAGTATCTGATAAGACAAACAACAACGATAACTCGTTGGTACAGGTAATCGAAAAATTTAAATCAGCGGAACTTGCGAACTTCAATAAAAAAAAATCGTGGAGTTGAAGCCATTGGTAAGCAACGTGTCAGACGATTCGGAGGCAACAACGATGTACTCGTTGCGGTGGAATCGGCGAATCATGAGAGATTTCTTCCAGCATTAAGATATGGTGCGAAATGTAACAAATGGGAAAAACCGGCCATTTTGCCAGCACGTGCCGATCACAGGCAGGATCAACAGTAACTGCAAAAGAAGAAGGACACACAAAGCAGGAGGAAGAAGAAGCAAAAGCTAACATGTTGCGGTACCGCTTAGACTGCTTTGACGAAGGTAAAAATAAGCGAGAACCCCTTGGAATTTCTAGATATATATTTAAGTACTATTAACGAAAGTAGTTCTAACATTAATTCCTTAAAAAATAGGTTTCATGAATTCAATGTAAATTATGTAAACGCTAAGTTTAAGCTGGACACTGGGGCGGATCTCAACTGCATACTGTTGTACTCAGTTAGGAAAATGAGCTACGATCACTTAATACGAAAGTCAAATTTAAAATGACTTGCGTACAATAACAATAAAATCACTTCTTTTGGTAAAATTTTACTACCTGTTTTGATCGACGAACGCTTAAGTGTAATGTGATTGAGTTTAAAGTGGTTAACAGCGAATTGCATCCTATTCTGGACCGCAAGTCTTGTGTTGATCTAAATCTTGGTAATACGCACTCAAAGTCACTTGAAGAATTTAAGGATGTTTTTGAAGGATTAGGGAAAATCCCTGGCAAATGCGAAATAGCGTTTAAAGGCAATTCAGTTCCAGTAATAAAAAACGATTCCCAAGCAGCTTATTTACTTAAGGGGAACGAACAGGAACTTAATCAGATGGTAAAAGCAGGTATAATAAACGAGGTTGATTATTCAACGGACTGGGTAAATAGCATTCAAGTTTTAGGGAAAGGTAAGGGATCACTTTGGTTCTATCTTGACCCAAAGTAGTGGTGGCAAACTATCNTAACACTATCGGCACTATCGATGGTGAGAAAAAATACTATCGTTCACTATCGATGGTGAGAAAAAATACTATCGTTCACTATCGATGGTGCCGACTATCGATAGTTTGCCACCACTAACCCAAAGTCATTAAACAAATGCATTCGGAGAGAGCACTATCCGATTCCAACCGCATAGGCAGTGGTTGGTCGATTGGCATTAGCTTCTGTGTTCACAGCTATGGATCTGAAAAACGGATTCTGGCATTTGAAATTGGTTGAAGAGAGTGCTGACTTGACAACCTTCATGACTCCGTTCGGACGATATCACTAGAATCGAATGCCATATACAAGGAGTGGAAATATATTTTGATGACATTTTTATTGCTGGTAGTATGGTGGAAGAGCATGATGAAATCTTGATTGAGGGACTTGAAAGAGCAAGAAGCAATGGGCAAATGAGCAAAAAATTCAGCTTGCGAAGGCAAGTTTATTGGACATTGTATATCTAAAGCAGGGTTGTTGCGAATATTCGCATTCGCATTCGCAACCGCGGAACTTCCGCATAAATATTAACATTCGCATTCGCTTTCGTATTCGCAATAATCAATGCGGAGCTTTTGCGAATGCGAATATTGTGCAAGTACCTCAAAAAATATATCAAAACGCATTGAGCGCATGGAATGGAACAATAAAACGGATTTGATGGCGTATGGTACCGACTGCGGTGAGTAATTAATTGTGACTGCCTGCAACTAGGAAAAGCCAAGCTCAGCTAACTAATAAAAAAAATAATTACCAGCTATTCATTGCAGGTGAACCTTTCCAAGAGGTCACCCGGGAATTAAGCAAATCTGAGACCTTTATCGTCCGTCATGCCAATAATTGAAATTATTACAAAAACGGGGTACCTTTTTAAGAAAATAACAAGATTTTAAATTAATTCTGCTGGCAGCCACGATTTCCAAAACAGAATTTTCATCGTAATTTTCATTCCTACAAAATAATAATTTATTAGCCATATCCACCACTTCACAACGCCGCGACGCACACATTTTTCAAACCAGTCACAGAAGTAAGAATTAAAAATGAATTACAAAAATCGAAAAACGCTGATGACGTAACAGGTTCTCCAAATTCTGAAACAACCAAAAGAATTGGTTCTCCAAATTGGAACACAATGGTGTTTAAACGGCGATCTAGCCATGATCCTAGATTGTGAAGATGAAACTCAGGAGGATACATACAACATTTGCAGCCCCGATGCAATTCTCGAATTATTGAATCGCAAAAAAAAAATAACTGAAGTCCTCTCAACTGGTGTAGCGTTAATCGAAAAGAATTTACAATTTTGTAAAGTTTCAAGTTTTTCAAGTTTGTCGCCTCGAGCGAGTAGTTATTTAATGGCGCAGGTTTAATTAACGACCCGTTAGGAAACAGGCTGTAACCTGAAAAAGCAGAAAAATTACTCTTTCTTAAATACAATGTTCCAATTTTTTAATTTAAGGACTAAATAAAAAATATATAAAACATTACTAAATTTTCCATTATCCTCCTAATGTACTCACCAAAAAGTATTTCGCATCCGCGGATGTCTAAAATTCCACATTCGCAACATCCCTAATCTAAAGGGGAGGTTAAGCCAGATGATAAGCATAAGGAAGCTATTATGCAGATGACGTAACTACAAAACAGAACTGATGTTGCCAGACTGTTGGGACTATTCAGATATTTAGCGCAATATATCCCGAACCCGTCGCAAAGATCAACAAATATGAGAAGCCTCACAAGGAATGATGTTGTATGGGTGTGGAACAACGCACAGAATCAGAATGGAGAGCATTTTTTTTAAACGACTTCCAAAAAAGGAGGAGATTATCAGTTCGTCGGAATATTTTTTTTTTTTTATGTGTGTTACCGCATAACTTTGGACCACGTCAGCCGATTTCGATAATTTTTGCAATAGAAAGGTAGTGTCTCAGAGGTGGTCCCATACTAATTTGGTTTAGATCCGATCATTGGATCATGAAAATATATACATATATATATATTTTTAAGTCGGCTTTTTTTTGCTAAAAATTACTTGTTATAATATTTACTAGCTGTACCCTGCCACGCTGTGGCATATTCCTGTTACATTGATGATAAATGATTAACGAAACAAAGCATACGTTTCATATAAGTTTGATTTTGCAATACTTGTATCTACAAAATGATCGCGTTCATAAGACGTAGCTGTTGCCTAACCGTTGCACAGTGGGGTAATCGACCCTGTAAGTGGAGATCAATTCATACGTACATTTAATGTCAAATATTTTTATGTATTTGTGTAACTAGCACCAAATCAAATAAAAAAAATACTTTACGAAAAATACGAACTTTTTTTCATATAATAATTTTTATTATTAATGATAATTTGTTAAAATCATAATCATCATTTATTACAAGTTAAACACCACTTCTATCATTATAATAATTATCTTCATCATTACCTTCATTATTATTTTCATCATCAACATCACCTGAATACAACATCACTTTTGTAGGTAATTTTTTATATGATACGAATACGAATTGTACAAATTTTCTCTTCAGCAATTATCTACATATTTTTGTGCGTCATTGTCATCAATATCAACATCTTCATCATCGCTATAAGGCTGCAAATTTTTTTTGGTAGTTTTCTCATACCTGATACAACAGGGTCGGAACTAATCAAAAGTCTATTGAATACATCTTCATTCGTCTTTTTTCTGTTGCACTTGCGAGAAAACTGTTCTCTGTAGGTCTTAAAAACTGTTGTGCGCCTTTAGAGCTTCTTCTGACAATTGACGTTTATTTTATTTTTTTTTAACACGGAAAAGCTGTTGAGTACTCAAGCCAACTTTTGTTTGCTTTAAAAAACGTTTTTCGTGACTACATGACCTATTCCAACGAATTTTGAACTCAGAGATAAAATATCTCATGTTTTCATTAAATTCTTTTAAATTTTCATCAGATGGCCTGATGCGATCTTTCATTCGTCCCATTAAAACCTTAAATCTATCATTGAATTAATCGCAGACAGAGTTTTTCATTATATCATAAAGGCTTTGACGAGTAACACAAATGATATTTGAGCTCGTTCCTATAAATAAAATAATCATATAATTAGGCCTTTAAAGTTTCCGCTTTCCCGTCTACCCGTAACCATATTAATTAAAAATATCATCACTATCATCTATATATATAATACGCGAAGGAATTTTTTGTGCAGCATAAAGGATCTGTACCACTCACCCGATTTTCAAAAATGAGATGTCAAATTAAAGCGCTTGGTCTATAGATGTGCAATAAGGTTTTACCTTTTCGAAAAGAGTTGCCGCCTGATAACAAATTGCATTCAAATAATTTAATAATCAATGCCATCAGATCCACACCGTTCTTTCGATTTTCAAAAGTGAGGTGTCAAATCAAAGGGCTCTGACTTTAGGTGTGCAATAAGGTTTAACTTTTTCGAAAAGAGTTGCCACCTTTTAAAAAATTTAGTTCAAAATAATAGGCGAAGGCATTTTTTGTTCTGCAAATTAATTAAAAAGTTAAATCAATTATTAAATATGGGTATCAATCGAAATGGTTTTGAAAAGGCTTTATAACTTAACTACTTATAGAAGGGTTTCCACATGTTAAAAAAATTTTATTCGTTTCTAATTAAAGGAATATTGTAGGTTAATAAGCTATATGGATGTCATACAAAAGAGGTTTAAGAAGGCAGTAGTTTGAAAAAATTTTGAATAGGGTTGCCACCTATATGAAATATTAACGATGGATGTCAAATGAAAGATCATCCAGAAATACTTAGTTTGACAATATAGAACATTTTTGATGTGTTTGAGGGTTGCCCCAGTTTAAAGGGCTAAACTAAAATTATTTAATAAGTTAAATGAGTTACAAACCGATGGTTATCATTGTAAATGGGTTTAAAATCCTTTATTTAAGAACTTAATTGAGGAGGATTGCCACGTGTTTAAAAATAAGTTTCCACTTAATTCATCAGTTACATGAAATATTTATAACAGATGCTTTCCATTTCCAGACAACCGGTCAGGTACGAGCATGATTTTTAATTTCGACCAAACCTAAATACATTGTTTGTTGGTCCAAATAATGAGACACGTATTTTTTCTTTTGGCTCGGAAAAATTTTTCGGCCGAATTAAACGCGATTTTGTTTTTCAGGCAAAAATCGATTATTCGAATTGACAGTGAGAATTTTTTTTTTAAATCATTTTTTGTGTATCAAGTAGATATTAGAACACACTTTCCACCATACAGTTTCGATTATAAAAAGCGAGAAAATGTGATTTTGATTTCGAAACTGTATGGGGAAAGTGTGTTCTAATATCTACTTTGATACACAAAAAATGATCACGGCTGTACTTTTTGCTTTTTTACATACATTTTTTGCATTTAGTTAAACAATATAAGAATATTGTAGTATGTACCACAAAAACNCATTTCGTATGTACCACAAAAACGTATATTTTCTATAAAGAATCATAACTCAGAAAAAAAAAATCTTCGCTATTAGAGATTTGGGTTGATTGTAGTTCAAAGTGTCTCTTTCCCGGTAAAAAAGTTTGAGAGAAAAAAAAATACGCTTTTTGAGAAATTAAATTTAAAAAAAAATTGCACTTTTTGTTTATTGTTAAATAAAAAAATTTAAATAATGAAAATCAATAATTATATCATTCTATCTTGAAGTGACAAGAATTACTGACATTTGAGTAAAAACATGGAATCTATTAAATTTTGACAAAGTTATGGGGATTTAAAAAAAAAATTTTCACTGTCAATTCGAATAATCGATTTTTGCCTGAAAAACAAAATCGCGTTTAATTCGGCCGAAAAATTTTTCCGAGCCAAAAGAAAAAATACGTGTCTCATTATTTAGACCAACAAACATTGTATTTGAGTTTGGTCAAAATTAAAAATCATGGAAAGCATCAACAATGTCGGACGAAAAATATTTAAGGAAATTTTGGTTTCAAAATAATTTTTAAGACGGTTTCCGTCTGTTTTGAAAGTGGTATTTCATTTAATTATACATAAGTTACATGAAATTTTAAAATAGGGTTATCAAAAGAACGAGTGTTAAGAAATCATTAAGCTGAACATTTGGTTTTTTTTGTTGAAAAAATTAAGCTCAAATTAAGTTAAATGGATTGTCAAAAGATGGGCATCAATCGAAATGGGTTTGAAAATAATTTATTTCTAAACTGTGTTTAGGAGAGTTGCCATGTGCTTAAAAAAATTAAATTCAACTTAATTCATCAGCTAATTGAAACATGTATAATAATGCCAGGAGAAAAATTTTAGTTTGAAAATACTTTTAAAGGGGTTGCCACCTGCTCGAAAAGTCGAATTCGTTTTACTTATACGAAAGATACATAAATGAAATATCGAAATATTAGTGTCAAACGAAAGAGTTTTAAGAAAACTATAGGCTGATAATATTTTTAATTAGAGTTACCATCTATTTTTTTTTAAGGTCATCACATCTGCGCCGTTATTTCGAAATTCCAAAGTGAGAAGTTAAATTAAAGAACTGGGATTCTACACAGATGTGCACAGGTTTTATTTTTTGAAGTTACAGGGAGATTTGAAATTTGAAGAAATGAAAACCGACACTATGCGACACCTCTAGTCACTGAGAAATGGTTTAGATTAATTGTTAGGAATATTTTTAGAGGTTTTTGAATAGGGTTTCACCTGTTTAAAAAAATTAATTAAAGGCTGGCGTTTTAACGCCATGCGGGTTCACTAGTTATTTCTATTCACTGCACATGATATTCATGCATAGAAATAGCAACACTATAAACAATAACAAATATTATAATTAACACCAAAAATATGCAATATGTAAATTCTTTACGGTTTCACATACATATACCTTATAAATCATTGGACAAGTAAATTACGTATTTCTAAGCTATTATTGTAAAATTTAATAAACCCAAATTTTATTCTATTAGTCTGAGCGGATATGCAAATAAATGTATACATACTTTCTTTGATACATGCAAGTACTAAAAGTTTCGCCTTTGAAACCAAACAGTATTTAGCCTACTTTTGATAATATACGTACAGTCAGTCAAAAAAGTTTAGGTACAGCGAATTTTTTACAATACGGGCAACTATTTTTTAAATATTTTATTTTTCGCTAATTTTTTATAAAAATATACTATCAAACATTATTTTATATGGAAAAATGAGCGACACCTTCAACAAAAAAAATTGCTAAAAATCAATGGTAAGTCCTAGCTTCCTCAAACTTGTACTTTATTATACTAAAATTGAATGGGCTAAAAAACTGCACATCGAACTTTTTTCAAGAGAGCAGAAGGTTTGGAACTTTGATTTTTACGTTTTTTTTGTAGAATTAACCATATTTTAATAAAAAATTGGCGAAAAATAAAATATTTAAAAAATAGTTGCTCGTATCGTAAAAAATTTGCTGTACCTAAACTTTATTGACTGACTGTACACGGGGGCGGACCCAGCAGCAATTCTTGGGGGGTGCGGGGAATTTTCCAACATATATCGTGTATATAAATTTAAAAATCACCGCAATTTAGAATTTTTAGAGTTTTGAATTTCTTGAAATTTTCCCTTTTTAAAAACTTGAGTGGAATTCCAAAATTTTCTAAACTTTCAAAACTTTGTGAATTTGAGAAATGTTAGTAAATCACAATAATTCAATATAATGATGAATAGATTTCCAGATTTTTTTATTTTTCTAGAATTTTGAGAATTGTAGGAATTCTAACAAATTTTTTCTAAGTAAAAGTGTCGAATATACAAAATTGATCAAACGAAATTAAAAGTTTTCGAATGTTGAAAACATTTTCATATTTCGTCGTTTTTGAAAATTTTAAAATTCTCGTAATCTTGAAGATTCAACAAATTTTTGGACGTTGATATTTTCAAAATTTTCAAAAAATTTAAAATTCTCAAACTTTGTTATATCAGTACAATATTTTAGAAAAGTTCCGAAAAGTGGAACAATTTTGGAATTTTTCAAAATTGTTAATACCTTTTAGAATTCTAAGAAATTTCTGTTTTTACACACAAGTACCATGAACATAAGAATTTTTCTACAATTTGTGATNTATTTTAGAAAAGTTCCGAAAAGTGGAACAATTTTGGAATTTTTCAAAATTGTTAATACCTTTTAGAATTCTAAGAAATTTCTTTTTTTACACACAAGTACCATGAACATAAGAATTTTTCTACAATTTGTGATGTTTCACATTTTTACAATTTAGGATGGATTTTAGGATAAATAAAATTCTTAAATTTTTGGAAAATGTAAAAATTTCTAAAATCTCAATAATTTTGTACATTTCAAAATATTGTCATTTTACCAAAATTTCTAGAATCTCCCGTCGGAAACAAGGCGAATTTATACAAGGTTGTTGATGGCGAATTTAGACTTTCGCCGCGGTACTTCTTAATGTAAAAATTATGTGTTTATTTTAATATGAATTCGCCTTGTTTACAACAAACACATCGTTCTGACATTAGGAAGTGCCGCTGCGAAAATCTAAAACGCCATCAACACCTCCTTGTATAAATTCGCCTTGTTTCCGACATTTTTTCCAGCGGAAAATGTTTACGCTACCTGAACTCAACGTGTTGGGCCTAGCCTAAACAGCTGATCGAAAAGACTTACGCCGCTTGTATTAAATTTAACGCCGCTTTGTTACGTGGCAGTTGCAAACAAATTTATTCTATTTTATACTACTGATGTGATAAAGTAACTAAAATATTTTATAATAATACTGCGTTTCTAAATATATGTTTTTTAAGATGTTTGCTATATATGTAATTATACTCTTGTCACTAATTCCCATACTATATATGTTGAAATCTCAATAACACACGAACGTGATCCCGTATCCCTTCGAAACTTATTTTAAACGCTTCAGCTTACTCGGAATACATGTATAAATTCTTTTCAAAATTGCATTGAGAAAAAAGATATAGGTAAACGAAATACGAAAAGGTCCCTAGGGACCTTCTCATGGGCGAAGACAGGTAGGGGAAGGGGGGTCGGTCCTTCCCCCCCCAACTTCCAAATTTTTGCCTAGATATTCAAAAATAGTACCATGAAATGCTTGCCCGATAATTTCGGCTGCCCCTGCCTAGATATTCAAAAATAGTACCATGCAATGCTTGCCCGATAATTTCGGCTGCCCCTAACTTTCAAGGTTTTTCCCATGATAAAAACATAGCAAGGTAGAACCGTTCTCTCATTTTAAAATCATATAAAAGTGAAAATAAAAAATTGAAATTGTTCGAAATTGTTGTTGCTTGAGATTGAAAATGAAAATGTGTGTGTGAGTTTGGGAGTAAATTTAAAAATTAAATTGTTTGGAAACGTCAAGTATTTTAAAAGTGACTCTCAGCGGCTCTACCTTACTATATTTTTATCATGGTTTTTCCTATAAATATATATACTGTATAACAAATTATACACTCAACGCTAACAAAATAATTAGTAAATTGATTTAAAAAGTGGATATGTGGATCATCCGGTGCTGTATCAAGTTATTCTCTCTAACTGCAAAGCACTTCCATTTAAAAAGGGTAAAAATCTGGCTGCAGTCGACAATGAGCGAAAATGGATTGAACGGAAACTATAAATAAACTTATAGTTCAATTGGTTATTACTTTGTCTTAAGGTTTGTGTCTTCTAAGCGTACATCGAAAGTTTTGTATCACAGAACCAATCTGAGATTATTGATAAAACTATAGACCGGCTGGGTGAACAGCCAAGACGTTTACTTCTTAAGTAATTACAGCAGATGGCAGAAAACATATAGCGCACATATATTCTTATAATAAAAATAGCATATTAGAGGCTGCTAATATACGTATCTATTTTAAATTGTAGTTAAATCATTAGTTAAACTTTACTACAGAATAATTACATCGAATTTTCTGTAATTAAGTTTAACTAATGATTTAACTATACTTTAAAAAAGATAAGTTAACGGCTCTTAATGAATTTTTTATTTATTATACGGTGCGAAAAAACAAAATAAAGTAATATATTTAGCATAAATGAATATACCAGCATAAAAAATCTGCATACTCAAAATGTTCAACACGTCCTCATACTTACACATACATATGTATATAATTTAAGAGAAGATATTTCGCTGCAAAGCAATGATTATAAATTGTTAGTTTACCTTACAAAATTGCGGAGGAATATTACAGAGTATACGGAAAAAAGGTGATTTTTTTAATTTTTAAGCGACTTCCAAAAAAGGAGGAGGTTATCAGGTCGGCGGAATATTTTTTTTGTTTGTTTTTTTTTTTTTTATATGAGAGTTGAAGTCGGTTTTTTTTTGCTAAAAATGACTTGTTTATTTTGAATACCGTCTGGCCCCGCTATTTGGTTTACTATACAGGTATGTAGAGCTATGAATTTAAAAAATACATCAAGGTTTAGTTGAGATATTCGCTTTTGACCACTATGTTTTGTACATTTCCCAGTACTGTAAAGCTTTTGACTGCCATTCACCTGGGAGTGCTTACGATTCAAATCGCAGCTAACTATGTCCGGATATTTATATCCATGGATCCTCTGGGTAGCGACCGAACGCTAGTTTGGGAGCGCGCTATAGTGGGAGGGCGTAGCACACCGCGTGCGCTGGGTTTGGGTCCCGCCACGTAAAAACCCTGCCCAATGAGAAAAAAAATTAAAAATGCGCGTGGAACACCGTACACATGCTAGAAGTGAAACTTCTTAAAAAAAAGTGTGAGTACCAGGTACCTACTCACGAAATTGGATGTGTAAACNATAGAAGTGAATCTTCTTAAAAAAAGTGTGAGTACCAGGTACCTACTCACGAAATTGGATGTGTAAACATATGTTTACGGTTCGGCAAACCATTAGGCGATTGAGTTACATAAATAGGTTTGGTTAGAAATCAAACAATAATTTCATTTCATCTTATTAATATTCTGATATACATATAATTTATTTATTCATTTTCCGGTAACACCACCTTATATGTATGAATTCGCACTTCTAGCATCCATAGGACCGGGTTTTAATGGAAGTAATTGTATGTTTAACAAATAAATGAAAATGTTTATAATGCAATCAATAGATTCTTACGAATTCGCCATTACCAAGGCACTAAGTTTGCAAAAATGCATTTATTTAATTTGAGAGAAGACAAATTTCTTTGTTCGGCATTTATTCTTACTCGCTTTCTATCTTCCAAGGCGAATTCATATATTCTTATCACGAATACATATATTTATGTGGTAGCAAGAGTATAAAAACATAAAATTACCTTATAAATTAAAAGCATAAGTATCACATGTATGCGTAGTCCAATTCACGAAATCATTTCATCGATCTGAGTAAAAACTAAGTGCATAAACTCTATTTCGCGTTAATTGAAATCATGAAATGGTGTTCATTCATTCAGTTTCGACTCAAACGCATGAAATGATTTCATGAATCGGCCTACGCATAATGGTAATAAATGACAGAATGAATTACAACAAACACATCCTTTTGACATAATGCAAGCCGAAAACGTTGGTTCAAATCAATCCGTAATAAAGTTGGAAGTTTTGCCCACAAACATTGCAATTTTGCGAGCAGTCTCATTGTAAAATCTCATTTTTACAATTTCTTAGTTTCGGCTTACATTTGTAAAATTCAACTAAAGCACGTACCTATTTCGGCTGAGTTATCCATATTCGGTTATTTAGTGCACAAAATAAACGCAAATGAGTTTGTACAACTGGCCATTAATGTAGCGATAAGTTGTACAACTTGCCAGAAAATCCAATTTTTTTGATCATTCATACAACCAAGACATAAATTCATTCAACAGGCCCACAAACGGCGCAATCTAGACCAAAACAACACCAAGTTGAACCAACGGTCGCTACGTTTATGGCTTTCTTTAATAGGGCATTCGCACGAGGCGATTTTACAGGCAACAAAAGTTGAATGCGGAGTTGAATGAGAAGTTGAAAGTGAAAAAGTTACTATCCCTATTTAGACGAGGCGATTTTCAATTCAACCCGAATTGTTATTTACATTATTTAAAATGAATTTAAATCGCAAAATTTTATCAATTGGCGTAAATTTGGTACACTCAGAAAAAGGTTTAGTTATAATTACCAAGATTTGGTTATAAAGACCAAGTTGCATAGTTGGATATGGCGAAATAAATATCTAGTTCACGAAAGTCTGCAATTTACTTGGGACTTCTGGTTGGGACAAATGTATATTTGTTAATAATTACAAANGAAAGTCTGCAATTTACTTGAGACTTCTAGTTGGGACAAATGTATATTTGTTAATAATTGCAAAACGACTACCTTGAGTGGACAATATTGTTAGTTGAATAAAATCATTGTTGAGCAAATATAAACAATGCTTTGGCTGATACAAGTTTTCAATTAATTTTGTGAACTTGCTGTAGACGTGAATCAGCTAACCGTTTATTATTAGGAAAAAAGTTTCAGTCTGACACAAATAAAAATTTACTCGATGGTTGTTGTGTTTACTTTCTCCTTTTATT
>NW_016159224.1:0-324 GCF_001687245.7 Rhagoletis zephyria
AAAACGAGCGACAGATTTACTAGAGAAAGCAAAAGTGAAAACAAAGGAATTCTAGCAAACAACATGGTCTATCTAAAGGATGAAACCGGCCACAAGCTGGACGGCATCTTTAAAGACCCATATAAAGTTATAGAAACAGACACTCAGGGTAATTGCAAAATCGATATGAACTCAAAAACAACCATTGTGCATAAAAACAGATTAAAATTAGCATAATAAAATTTTAAAACGTATTTTAAGACTATCCTGGCCAGGACTAACACATAAATACATAGATTAAAATTATAAATTGTTAAAGGCAAATACATAAATATTATATATATA
>NW_016159224.1:362-968 GCF_001687245.7 Rhagoletis zephyria
TGCGTACAGAAGAGAATATTGCGTCTGTTTCTGAGAGTGTTGCTGAAGACCGTGAAATGTCGATTCGTCGCCGTTCGCAGCAATTGGGTTTGCGAAACACATTTCGAACCGAACACTGATTTTGGTAATAAAATTCAATGATTTGCAAGCGTTGCTCGTTAGTAAGTCTATTCATGATGAAATGTCAAAGCATACTGAGCATCTTTCTCTTTGACACCATGTCTGAAATCCCACGTGATCTGTCAAATACTAATGCATGAAAATCCTAACCTCAAAAAAATCACCCGTTACATAGATTAAAATTATAAATTGTCAAAGGCAAATACATAAATATTATATATATATACATTATATACAATTAAAAGGAAAACAGAAAAAAAAAAAAAAAATTGTTTATTGAATGATTTTCAGTAACTGAACTACTTATGAACTTACTTCTACTTATATAGCGTTGAAAACAATATCCAATCGATGATTAACACATTTGGTAAATGTGTCAAACTATTTTGGTTTCAATTGCTTTTGGACCTTCCACTTGGGTTTGTCTTGTGATCATATGTCATCGCATACGCTGCAATGAAATGCAATAAAATGAATGAACGTTAA
>NW_016159224.1:2150-3093 GCF_001687245.7 Rhagoletis zephyria
TGTTGATTTTAAAACCTAATAAAACATAAACACTTTTCATTTTAATAAATCTAACTTGCTCTTTGGCACTTACCCATAGTGACAAGACAAGATTAGATTGGATAGGCGGCTTTCTTGAGTGCTCTGTCCACAGCACAATCTATATAAGGCTAAGCACTTGATGGCAAAGTAAGGTCATCTATTTCAGTGGGCGTGGTTACAGTCCGATTTCGCCCATTTTCAATACCAACCTACCTTGGATTAACTGAAACCAACATACCAAACTTCGTTGAGATATCTCAATTTTTACTCGAGTTATCGTGTACACGGACGGACAGACGGACGGACAGACAGACATGGCTGAATCGATTTCTCTATTCATTCTGAGCATTTATTTATACGTTTGTCTAAATTTATCTCGATTCGCCTTGGCTGTTACAAACAACCGTAAACCCACTTATGGTAACATGTGTATATCTTGATAACCGCTGCAACAATTTCTTCCAAACTTGGTACAGTTGTTGGCCTTGATACAGCATACTAAATGGCCGAAAATTTGAAAAATCGGACAATAACCACGCCCACATCCCATATAACGGTAATTTAGAGAAATACAAAATCTTCGATAAATCAGTAAATATTAAAACCTAGTTTATTCAAAATTGATGCTTGCAACAATTCTTTACCAAGAAATACGTTTATGGTAAAATTTTGGAAAATGGGCGTGGCACCGCCCACTTATGATCACATATATGTATATCGGTAACCGTTATACCAATTTGTGCCAAACTCGGTATTTTTATTGTCCTTGCCGCATAAAAGCAAAACGTTAAAATTATTGAAATTGGACTAAAATTACGGCCGCCTTTTCATATAACGGTAAATTTCAGAAATGCTTGAAACTGCAATATTTCGAAATTTAAGGACGCCAATTTACACAAAATTGATACACCCCGGCTTACCA
>NW_016159224.1:3118-10668 GCF_001687245.7 Rhagoletis zephyria
ACTAAAATTACGGCCGCTTTTCATATAACGGTAAATTTCAGAAATGCTTGAAACTGCAATATTTCGAAATTTAAGGACGCTAATTTACTCAAAATTGATACACCCCGGCTTACCATCTAGCGGTAGCTTTCGGAAAGGTGAAAAAACATATATTTAATACTTGCGCCGGGTATTTAATGTTCGGCTCCGCCCGAACTTAGACTTTCTTACTTATTCTTTAAGCTCTTTTGACCCCAAAATGTTTCAATATTTTCGATCACAATTTAAAGGCTGCCACCGCATACATAGATGAATATTTTCTCTTTAACATGTATCATTTTGTACTACACGAAAAATTTAAGTATCTCGCGAAATGAGCGAAAAAACCTCACTTACGCGGTTTGGCATTTTGTTGAAACGCGGTTTTGCACTTTAAATAGCGATATGTTAGCTATATAAGTATATGTAAACTACATATATGTAGTTTTTCTTAATATGTAAACTATAGTTTTTCTCAACCACTTACAAACAAAGAACACGGTTATACAAAAAAATGGTTGCATGCACATTAGGGTGGTCCAAAATAAGTAAAGTCGGAATTTTAATGCTCTACCCCCTAGGATTGTTCTATATCCAAAAAATATACCCTCATTTTTTATTTTGAAATCAAAATATATTTAGAGGTAACTCAAAGGTTTCCATGTATTTTATACATATGGGAAAAAACAGATTTTCGTAGAAATGGTATGGAATTCTTTAAAATCGATATTTTTCGATCGGAAAACTGTGATTCTCTTCAGGAGATTTCCAACAACAATCCCCAGTTGTTTTTTTAACCATTTTTTAATACCAGAGACTTTTTATTTATCCCTCCATTTCCCCCATTTTCTGGAGAGAAACAGAGTATTCCGATCAAAAAATATTGACTTGAAAGAATTCTATACCATTTCCACGAAAATTGGTTTTTCCCCCATATAAAATACATGGAAAACTTTGAGCGCTTTGAGCGACGTCTAAATATTTTTTGATTTCAAAACAAAAAATAGGGTATATATTTTCGGTATAGAACAATTCTAGGGGTACAGCATAGAAATTCCGACTTTACTTTTTCACGTGAATTTTTGGACCACCTTAATGCACATCATTTTAATGCCATGTAGTAGAACTGATAGAACGAGTATAAAAATTAATTTGTGCATTAGCAGTAAGGGATGAAGGATTAAAACACCGGTCATAAATATAAATACTATTTTTTATGGAGTGCAATGGGGTATAGTCGTTGCGCTGGGTATGCAGTTACAGTTGCATGGCTATACTCAATCTCGACTCTTGCGTCCTCGTTCGCGCACTCTTAGCCCAATCACTTTAGATTTTTGCAACGAAAAAATTCCGGGAAGAAATTTTTTGACGCAGTTAGGTGTCTCCTGTTTAGGTTAACACAAAATGAAAATTTTTCCCCCAATTGCGATATGGGAAGTGTCCGCCATCTTGGATTTTGTGTGATTTACGATTTACGCGCGGATTTTGCATTAGATTTTTTCAATGGAAAAATTCTAGGAATACATTTTTTGATGCAGTTAGGTGAACACAAAACAAAAAATTTTTCCCCCAATCGCGATATGGGAAATGTCCGCCATCTTGGATTTTGTGCTTTTCACGATTTACGCCCGAATTTTGCGTTAGATTTTTTCAACGAAAAAATTCCAGGAAGAAATTTTTTGAAGCAGTTCGGTGTCTCCTGGTTAGGTGAGCACGAAATTAAAAATTTTCCCCCAATTGCGATATGGGAAATGTCCGCCATCTTGGATTTTGTGTTTTTTACGATTTGCGCGCGAATTTTGCACTTCCCGCGAAAACGGCAGTGAACAAATTTGTAGAGTCCGATTCCCTATAGGGAATACAATTTTCATGTGCCTATCATTTTTTAAATAATTATTTATTGCTAATAATATGCAAAAAAGCCCAAAATTAGGTAAGTGGCGCGGCTTCTTCGAATTTTGATCATTTAAATGGCAAAGTTGTAGAGGTCAAAATTTCCAATAAACGCATTATTTATATGTTCGCGTACGACGTGTAGATCTCGACCAGCAACGCGCTCAATGCAGCGGCAAGGGGAAAGCTACTCAAAACTTTTTTCACAGTATCTCGGAGGTCGTGTTTTCGGCCAAGCCCATGAATGACTATTTTCAGTCAGTTGATACTGTATTTAGCAAATAGTTTTTGTCCTGTTATCAATTCGACTTTTCTCTGATTCTAAAGAGTTTTATTGTGGCGAAAATAACTATGTGTGGATTAGGACTACTGGTGAAACCACATAAAAATAAAACGCGCGAATAGCTTTACCTCTGAGGTGGTGTGGAAAAAAGTTTTGAGTAGCTTCTCCCTTGCCGCTGCATTGAGCGCGTTATTGGTCGAGATCTACACGTCGTACGTGAACATATAAATAATGCGTTTATTGGAATTTTGTCGTCTACAACTTCGCCATTTAAATGTGCCACTTATTTCAAAAAGAAATTGCTCAAAATTCGAAAAAACCGCGCCACTTGCTTAATTTTGGGCACTTTTGCATATTATTAGCAATAAATAATTGTTTAAACAAATTTCTAGGCACATGAAAGGTATCGAATTCTCAACAAATTTTTATTACCTTTTTCGCGATAAATGCGAAATTCGCGCGAAAATCGTAAAAAACATAAAATCCAAGATGGCGGACACTTCCCATATCGCAATTGGGTGAAAAATTTTGATTTTGTGTTCACCTAAACAGGAGACACCTAACTGCGTCAAAAAATTTCTTTTAATCTTACGTCGATTTTGGTCTAAAGTGATCGGGCTATCTGGGCAACGTGAGCAACCCATGTGCGAGATGCGGTAACCAATCCGAGTGGAGCCTTGGGTCACGGCAGAAAGAGAGGGAGCTTCGGTGGGGCCACTCCGACTTATTCGGTTTAAGGGCTCACTGAAGTCTGCAGCGTCTGTTCACCAGTAGGTGCGGCTGCAAGCGGGTGTCTGCTTGGAGCAAGCGGCTCGCTATATAAACGTGTATTTGGTTGCGAAACCACCCCCGTCCCAGCAATGGGTTGTGCGCTGGGCTTGGGACCCGCCACGTAAAAACCACTTCCAGTGAAGAAGCAAGGCAAAGCCTCGGATGAGACCCCCCCTTATGATGACGACCACGGCAAATGTTTAAAGGACTACGATTTGAGGGCATGCACCTGGAATGTCCGGACCCTTAATGGGGAAGGTGCCTCTGCCCGGCTGGTTGATGTCCTCGTAAGGACAAATGCTGACATCACCGCCATCCAAGAAACGGGTTGGACGGGGCAAGGCAAGCAAAGTCTTGGGCCTTGCGACATCTACTGCAGCCGCCATGTAAAGGAGCGCAAATTCGGAGTTGGATTTGTGGTGGGAGAGAGACTCCGTCGCCGAGTACTGTCGTTCACCCCGGTGGACGAGCGTCTAGCCACAATCCGCATCAAAGCGAGATTCTTCAACATCTCGCTCATCTGCGCCCATGCCCCGACGGAAGAGAAGGATGAGGCATCCAAGGATCTCTTCTATGAGCGCTTGGAGCGCACGTACGAGCGCTGCCCCCGTCATGATATCAAAATCGTGCTTGGCGACTTCAATGCCAGGGTGGGCAAAGAAGGGATCTTTGGAACCACCGTCGGAAAATTCAGCCTCCACGACGAAACGTCCGACAACGGATTGAGGCTGATCGACTTCGCCGGGGCCCGAAACATGGTAGTATGCAGTACTAGGTTCAAGCATAAAAAGATCCATCAAGCTACCTGGCTGTCTCCGGATCGAAAAACGAGAAACCAAATCGGTCATGTTGTGATAGACGGAAGGCAAGCTTCCAGTGTTTTAGACATACGCACACTCCGAGGCCCAAACATCGACTCGGACCACTATCTTGTTGCAGCCAAGATACGCACCCGCCTCTGTGCAGCAAAAAATGTGCGCCCAAATATGCAAGGAAAGCTTAACGTCGAAAAGCTGCAATCACAACAGACAGCCAGCGCTTTCGCTACTCGACTCTCACACCTGCTCTCAGAGAGCACTCTTCAACAAACCGACATATGCGAGCAGTGGAACCACATTTCCCGCTCATTAAGTACCGCCGCCGAAGAAGTAGTCGGATTTCAGCGAGCCCGAAAGAACAAATGGTACGATGAGGAGTGTCAGGAGGCTGCAGAGAAAAAAGATGCCGCCTACAGGGCCACGCTGGGATCGGGCGCAACGCGCGCTATGTGGGACCGCTATAGGGATCTGAAGAAGGAAGCGAGACCTATGCCGCAATAAGAAGAGAGAGGCCGAAATACGTGAGTGCGAAGAGCTTGAAATGCTGGCCGACAGGAAGAATGCCCGAAAATTTTACCTCAGAGTTAGGCGACTTAAGGAAGGTTTTAAGACTAGGGCGTACTCCTGTAAGAACAACAATGGCGACATAGTAACCGGTGTCCAGAGCGTACTTAAGTTATAGAGGGAACACTTTTCCGCTTTACTAAATGGTAGCAGCATGGAAAGTTGTGGAGAAGAAGAACGCGAGCGCTCAGTCGATGAGCGTTATCGAGCGTATTGTGTGAAAGACTGAAGCCCACCGTCAATGAACTGACTGGGCCTTATCAGTGTGGCTTTAGACCTGGTAAATCCACCATAGACCAGGTATTCGCAATACGCCAAATTTTGGAAAAGACCCGCGAGAAAAGGATCGACACTCACCACCTATTTGTCGACTTTAAAGCCGCTTTTGACAGCACTAAAAGGAGTTGCCTATACGCCGCTATGTCTGAATTTGGCATCCCCTCAAAACTCATACGGCTGTGTAAAATGACGTTGAGCAATACCACCAGCTCCGTCAGAATTGGAAAAGACCTCTCCGAGCCGTTCGCCACAAAACGGGGTTTCAGACAGGGCGACTCCCTTTCATGTGACTTCTTTAATCTGATGTTGGAGAAGATAATAAGAGCTGCAGAACTGAACCGCTCAGGAACAATTTACTACAAGAGCGTGCAATTGCTGGCTTATGCCGATGACATCGATATCATCCGTATTAAAAACCGCGAAGTCTGTTCTGCCTTTTCCAAGTTGGATAAGGAAGCAAAGCGAATGGATCTGGTGGTAAAGAAGGACAAGACGAAGTATCTCCTGTCATCAAACAAACAGTCAGTACATTCGCGCCTTGGCGCCCACGTCACTGTTGACAGTTACAATTTCGAGAAAGTAGAGAATTTCATTTTTTTGGGAACCAGAATTAACACCGATAATAATGTCAGCATTGAAATCCAACGGAGGATCACTCTTGCTAACAAGTGCTACTTTGGACTGAGTAGGCAATTCAGAAGTAAAGTTCTCTCTCGACATACGAAAACCACACTCTATAAGTCACTCGTCATGCCCGTGCTGGTATATGGCGCAGAAGCATGGACAACGACAACATCCGATGAGGCGGCTCTTGGAGTGTTCGAGAGAAAGATTTTGCGGAATATTTACGGGCCTTTTCGTGTTGGCGACGGCGAGTACTACAGACGACGGAACGATGAGCTGTATGAGCTTTACAACGACATGGACATAGTGCAGCGAATTAAAATACAGCGGCTCCGCTGGCTTGGCCATGTCGTTCGAAAGGACACCGACGCTCCAGCTCTGAAAGTATTCAACTCGGAACCCGCTGGTGGTAGCGGAGGAAGAGGGAGTCCCCCACTGCGATGGAAAGATCAGGTGGAGGACTTGGCTTCACTTGGCGTTTCCAATTGGCGTCAGTTGGCACAGAAGAGAAACGACTGGCCTGCTTTGCTGAACTCGGCCAAAATCGCTTAGGCGGTTACAGCGCCAAAAAAGAAGAAGAAGAATAAATACAATTTTAAAAGGGTTATAATAATAAACTTATGTCCGCTGATAAGCAGAAGATTGCGGTTTTCCACTGCTTTTAGGAAACTAAACTTCAGTTGATAACCATTGACTCTGTGAACAAAAGTGCTTGAGAAAACTGAGAAAAAATAGCTATGGTGACTATGGGTTAATATTACTTGTATTAAACCCATAACTAAAATAACTGCTACTTCATAAAATTATTTACAGTCTTCAATATAATACCGAGTGTTTTATAAATTTTTTAAGTACTCTGTAAAAAAAAAATATATATTTTAATAGGGTCTTTATGTATTAAGTTAACGATATACACGTACATAGAAGATAGATAGGAGCAGAAATTAATTTATTTTTGCGAAATGTAGTATACATACATGTATATATGTACACGGAAAAATGTTTTTCGTTTTAACCCTTTTGTTCGCAAAATTTGCGATACATTCTTCAAGAGCATATCAATTCAAAATTCTGTATGTGTTTTTCAGAAAACGGGAAGTACTATTATTTAGAACATGTTAATCATATGAAAAAAGAAGGTAAAAATTCCGCCTTTGAATTGTTTTATCGCACAATATCAAAACTGACAATTATTGAATTAACACACGTTTTAAGAATGGGCGCGATATGTATACTCGAGGTATTAGATTGGGAATAGAGTTTCCAGCAGAAAGTCGATCCATTATTTGCGTTATATATACATACATACATACATAACTTGAAAGCAATAGGATCTAAGAATGTTTTGGATTGAGAGGGAGTAGCAAAATTAGTATACATGTGTGGGTGTAGACATATTACAATATGTATGTCACTCTCGGTTTGTAATCTTAAAAAAACTACCAGGCCGACCTGGAACAAGGCATACGGAGATTATGGACGTAAGGGAAAAGGATATGGCTAGAAGCAACATCGCAGCAAAAATAAACAAGTTTCAGGATAAAATTAAAAACAATAGCAAAGAAAAGTTTATATTGCAACCATATGCGAACACCCAAAAATTTATAAACCGACATAAGGATGAAATAATAATAACACAGGCGGACAAAGGCAATAAAACGGTTATGTTATATAAAGAAGAATATGAAGACAAAATGCGAGAACTGCTAAATGATAAAAATACTTACAAAACTATGAGGAACGATCCTACTCAACTATTGAGGAAAAATAACAATATAATAAATAACTTATACAAGCAGAAACAAATTGACATCAAACAAAAATACTACTTGACATGCGCAGCGGCAAATGCACCTCGACTATATGGACTACCAAAAATTCATAAGACGAACACACCACTTTGACCAATATCTTCATCCACGAATTTACCTTGCTACAAACTGTCGAAACATATTGGAAACATTTTAAAAAACTTAACATCAGACGAATATAACATAAGAAATTCATTTCAACTAAAAGAAAAACTAAAAAATATGACAGTTTTTACTGTCGAGATTTATGACGAGATTTTAATATCATTTGATGCCGTATCTTTGTTTACAAACATCCCGACACAACTAAAAAATCACACAAACATTGAACGAAAACAATTCCAAAATATTCTAGAGTTTTGTTTGCGAGACAACAATTATTTTACATATAATAACACCCTTTACCAACAAACATATGGTATGCCAATGGGTAACCCATTATCTCCGACCATAGCGGATATTGTACTTGACAAAATATTAGACGACAGT
>NW_016159224.1:11514-25046 GCF_001687245.7 Rhagoletis zephyria
ATGCGAAATCCATCGCGTCGGGTAGACTTATTAATTTCCATTCAAATCACCCATGGAGTCAGAAAATAAACACCGCTGCTAGCCTGATCAAAAAGGTGTACATACTAAGCAACAACGAGTTCGCGGAGGAGAACAAAAATAAAATTAAAAGCATTCTGCGCAAAAACGGCTACCCGCAAGCGCTAGTTAACAATTTAATAGAAACGACGATAAACAAAAGTAAACAAACAAATCAAAATAAAGATCTTCAGGCTAACAACACAACTAACAATAAAAAGTACATTGGAGTAACTTACGTACCAGGACTAACAAATAACCAGGCGCTCAGGAGAACAATAAAGAATGAAGATATTACATATGCTCACACACTGCACAACACAATAAGCAAACTGTACACTAAAACAAAAGACAGAATTCTGAAGGAACAACAACATAATGTGGTGTATCAAATAGAATGTAAGGGGAATGATACCGAAAGCTGTAACAAATGCTACGTAGGCACAACAAAAAGATCATTGGGTACAAGAATAAGCGAACATAAAGCGGATGAGAGAAACAAAAAGATGACTACAGCACTGGCACAACACTTGAAGAAGCATGAACACTTTGCGGACTTCGGGAATACGAGAATTTTGGACATCGAAAGAGGGGTAAAAAGGAGAATCACATTAGAAAGCCTACGTATACAACAAAGACTTGAGAATGCGATCAACTTTAAAGAGAACGTAGATAACACCAACAACGTGTATGCAGCTGTAACCAATAACAAATATAAATAAGAATATAGGATTCGAATTTGGTAATATTGTTGAAAAGATACTTAAAATGGTGCTAACGTTTATCGTTTGTTAAACAATTTTTGCCAATAATATTTATGTAAATCTGAGTTCAAAGTCAGAATTAGTGTAAAGTAATTGTCGTTAACTATGTTTATTGTTTTTGCATCAGCGAATTTTACTTGCTAATCATGTTTATTGTTTATTTGTTTTTATTTTTCGATTAAAGACTCCCTGATGAAGACGCGAGAGCGTTGAAACGCGTAGGAGGGTAAAAGGAAAATTTAATTTTTTCGCTTTTTAATTCTATCGGCCGAAGCAGCTCCAACCCAGTAAAAATAAAAAAACTACATTCTCATACTACACATGTATGTATGCATATTAGGGTGATTTTTTACTCCCACTTCTAAATTTGGTGGGAAATACCTAAAACAAGTTCCCTGACAATTGTAGTCCTTATTATTACTATTAGGTGCTCGACCGAAGCGTGCAAATATTTGCTGTTCAAAATACACATAAACTTTCATTGTTTTTTTCTTAATGTCAATGTCAATGATAGGATTTCTTCAGAATTTAATGCTATACAAAAGTGTCCATTTGGCGTAGCAAATAAAATTCCATCTAAATAAAATGCCTCTGAGCTGTAGTATTTTGAAGAAAAAAAATCATAGTTAGCTTACGTGTATTTTAAACGGGAAATCTTTGCACTACTTGGCCGAGCACTTAATTTAATATTATGGGCTCAATTTTTCAGGGCATTTTCCACAAAATATCGAAGTGGGTGTTTAAAAAAATAGTCGCGAAAAACGCACCTATATAATTTAAATGGTAATAAATGTTTGGTCTCTTCTTCATAGAAATGGCCCTTTTTTGATTTATTTTGGATCGGAATTATATTGCTCAAGTGGCAACGGTGCTTGCAACTTAAATACTATAGGGGTATTCACGATTCGGTGCATACTGTCTAGCATGGTACGTAGATAGCATAAATAGCATGATTGGCTAATTTCGTTGTTGTTTGAACGCATTAAACAACAACAAGCATGCTATATATCAACGGTGTGAAAACGCGGCTCTTTGAGCCAAATGCGGCTCTTTGCTTAGCAAAGTGTGGCTCTTTTTATACCCGAGCGCACTTGTGCACAAGGGTATATTAATTTTGTTCACATAACGGTTGTTTGTAACAGCCAAAACGAATCGAGATAGATATAGACAAATGTATACATAAATGATCAGGATGAAAAAAGAAATCGATTAAGCCATGTCTGTCTGTCCGTCCGTCTGTCCGTCTGTCCGTCCGTCCGTGTACACGATAACTCGAGCAAAAATTGAGATATCTCAACATTGGTATGTAGCTTTCCGTTAATCCAAGGTAGGTTGGTATTGAAAATGGGCGAAATCGGACAGTAACCACGCCCATTTCCCATATAACGGTAATTTCCAGAAATACGAAAACTGCGATATTTTAGTAACTACTGAAGATAATTCACTCAAAATTGATACTTACAATAATTTTCAGACGACAAATAAGAATAATATACATTTTTGGAAAATGGGCGTAGCCGCGCCCACTTATGGTAACATGTGTATATCTTGATACCAGCTGCACCAATTTCTTCCAAACTTGGTACAGTTGTTGGCCTTGATACAGTATACTAAATGGCCGAAAATTTAAAAAATCGGACAATAACCACGCCCACATCCCATATAACGGTAATTTAGAGAAATACAAAATCTTCGATAAATCAGTAAATAAAAACCTAATTTATTCAAAATTGATGCTTGCAACAATTCTTTACCAAGAAATACGTTTATGGTAAAATTTGGGAAAATGGGCGTGGCACCGCCCACTTATGATCACATATATGTATATCGGTAACCGTTATACCAATTTGTGCCAAACCCGGTATTTTTATTGTCCTTGCCGCATAAAAGCAAAACGTTGAAAATGATTGAAATCGGACTAAAATTACGGCCGCTTGTCATATAACGGTAAATTTCAGAAATGCTTGAAACTGCAATATTTCGAAATTTAATGACGCAAATTTACACAAAATTGATACACCCCGGCTTACCATCTAGCGGTAGCTTTCGGAAAGGTGAAAAAACATATATTTAATACTGGCGCCGGGTATTTAATGTTCGGCTCCGCCCGAACATAGACTTTCTTACTTGTTACTTTTTAAAATACAACTTTCTTTGCTGGACATTATTTTCCATTTTGTTCTTTTTTTTCATTTTATTATTTTTATATACACATACACAAATCGAGATTCAATATTCCCGCAATTGGAGAATGAAAATTGGCTTTCTTACTTGTTGTTCTTTACCGATATGATGGAACATTTGCAAAACTAGAAATTGTCTTTACAAGCAGAGAATAAAAATGTTTTTGATTTGTCGCAAATTATTTTAAGTTTTGAAGCTAAACTACGTCTTGTTATTCATGATCTCAAAAAAAAAATATTTCAACATATTCCATGGCTAGAAAACAATATTGCACATAATTTAAAAGCAGATTTTGAAAAAATATTTGCCGACTTCATACTTCATAAACCCTTTTTTATGTAACATAATTGAGGATGAATTTACAATATCCGAAATACTCCTTTTAAAGAAAAGCAAAGAAAAGTTAGAGTTTTTGGAATTAAAAGAAGATAAGGCATTGGAAATGCAACATAAAGCTTTGCCATTGCTTGAATTCCGGCAACAAGGACCAGATTTAAAATATCCGCTGTTGAAAACAGCTGCGTCCCGTATATTTTCCATTTTTGACACAACGTATAACCGTGAGTCTTTGTACTCTACAATGAAATTCGTAAAGTCAAAATACCGTTCACAATTGACTAACCATCAGTTAACAGAACTGTTACGAACGGCTTTAACCCTCTAACCGTTTTTTTTTAAATAATGACCTGAGGGACCTTAATTTGGAGATTCGGCAACTGGTAAATCAGCACAAGCGGAAAAAGTGGGAGGATCACTTGAAGGCCTGTAACTTCCCATCTGGTGTGAGTAAGTTCTGATCAACCGGGAGATCCTTGTCTAACCCAACGAAGCGTGATGACAGAGTGGAAATCTCATTCGAAGGTCGCGCTTCGTCGGACCAGAAGAAATGCGCAACCTACTTCAGTAGGCAATTCCCACTTCATCCTTCGGTAGACAGGGCCAAACGGCGGGTGACCAGGAGGCTGCACAAGCTGCCAAAAAACAGTGCACCACTTGTTTTCACCAGCTGTGAAGTCAAGGCGGCTATCAGGAAGGCGAAAGCGTCCAAAGCCATTGGACCCGACGGAATCTATGTGTTGATGCTGAAACATTTGGGGCCTGCGGGAGTAGCTTACCTAACGGAGGTCCTCAACCTGTCAATGGCCACTAGCATCATTCCTGATGTGTGGAAATCAGGGAGAGTGCTGAAACCGGGAAAGCCCGCCAGCAAAGGAGACTCCTCGGTCGCGAAGAAACTAGAGGCCGTGCTACTCCCATACTTCATTTGCCACCTGACCCCAGCGAAGCATCAGCATGGATTCCGCAAAGTGCACAGCACAACAACATTACTTAACGCCATATACACCCAAATAACTCATGGCCTAAATCGAAACCGCCCTGTGAGAGAACGGTCCTAGTAGCGTTGGACTTGCCATAGGCGTTTGACACCGTCTGCCATTCCACGCTGCTAGAAGGTATTGAGGCCTCCTCACTCCCACAGGGACTGAAGCGATGGTCGGCGTATTATATGAGTGATCGACAGTCGTCAGTAATCTTCAGAGATCAAACCTCGAAACCAAGAAGAATTATACAAGGGGTTCCACAAGGTGGTGTTCTCTGCCCCTTACTATTTAACTTCTACATCTCGAAGCTTCCCCAGGTTCTGATGGGGCTGATGGAGTTTCCCTGATCTCATACTCTGGCGATTGCTCGATTTTGGCGTCCGGGAATGGAATTGATGACCTCTGCTCAAAAGTAATTGACTATCTCTCCAGCCTTTCTCGCTTCTTCACTGCAATGAGCCTAACACTCTCCTCAACGAAATCAACGGTGATCCTCTTTACCACCTGGACGAAGGAGGTCAGGCTGGAATTAGGTATACACGTCGCTATCACACCAATACCGACTGTAAACAACCCCAAAATTTTAGGGGTCACCTTCGATAGCCTGCTCTCCTACTCCACGCATACAACCGCAGTTGTCAATAAAGTACAAAGCCGCAACAAGGTCCTCAAGTCGCTCGCCGGCAACACTTGGGGCACAGACAAAGAAACGTTACTGGCAACATACAAGGCAATTGGCCGGCCGGTTATAAACTATGCTGCGCCAGTTTGGATGCCGGCGACTAGTAGGACGCAGTGGACGAAGCTACAGACTTGTCAGTACGCCGCACTCCGGACAGCGACTGGGTGCCTTCTGATGACGCCTGAGCACCACCTACACAGCGAGGCCCAAGTGCTTCTCATAAGGGAACACAACAAAATGCTCTGTAATCAATTTCTGGTGGGGTGCCACAGAAGCGAACACCCAAACAGACCTCTGCTACAGGAGGTGCCTCCGCCCAGGTATGTCACCTATTCGTGTACAAGGACACAGTTCAGCAATACGTAGACCAACCACTGGACCCGACGACATTCAGACGAGCCATTAACGATATCCATAGAGAGTCAGTCACCACCTACCTTGACTCTCGACCTATGAATGCAGTAATAGGAGCCCAATCACCACCTGTAGAAGAGACGGAGCTTCAATTGCCAAGAGAAACCCGCGTTACCCTGGGTCAATTAAGGTCTGGATACTCACCAGATACCTGTCCAGACTCGACCCCAATATCCCCAATGAGTGCCCGGCATGTGGAGAATCCCCTCATGACACCAACTACCTCTCCACATGCCAGCTCAATCCGACTCAACTGACACCCCTTAACCTCTGGTCCTACCCCTTCGAAACAGCTCGTTTCCTGTGCCTCCCGTTAGTTGAGCTTGACGACAGTGATTGAATGTTGACCCGAAATAGGCGGGGCTTAGTAGTGCCGCTTCAACAACAACAACCACCCTAACTTTCGGAGTCTCCAAGAAAATGCGTGTCCTGAGTTTATACGGTAGCCATTCATGGTTCATATTTGTGACGTTTTATACTTTGATGTTGAGTATTTTTGAGGAGCTCCGGGTAATGGTCGCTCAAACTTGGGTGTGCTTAATGAGCTCTTTGGGCGGATGCGCTGGCAGGCTTTGGAGTCTCTATAATTATACAAACCTTTTTTTTTTGGTTTTGGAAGAAAGACTTACATACTTATATTTGGAAATTTAGAATTTTCCTTGATAATTTATCACAAAATTCACGTTTTTCATTAAAATATAATCCCTCAATGGATATTTTATTGATTTTAAACTTACATTTATGTTTCCAGTTTAAAGAAACACAAGCAATAATTATGTACTTTACTATAGATATTATTCTTAATTAAGCATTGATATTATACTTATTTGACGTAAATTTTGTTCATAAATAACACAATTATATATATTATACCCTCGAAAAGAACTTTTTCTAATCATGAGGCGAAATTCCCCACAGTAAGTGTTGCCGTGCGCGCAAAACGAAAACGCTGCACACAACCCAAAAGTACTCCTCGGGGACCAATTGGTGAAAAACCGAGAAAAGGTTTATTACTGTTTATTACTGTGCGTTGCTGGAGCTGTCGCTGACCGGTGCTATGACGTATACGTGTAGGGGACCCCTACTAGGGTATGTTTTTTGTTTAGTTTAAGCTCTCTCTGCCCAACGCTGCTCTAGAGGAAAGATGAGCTCTTTCATACTCTTTTCGAGTGCTGCCACAAAAAAATTACCAAATTCCTCAAAAACAAATGAAAAATCCTCAAAATCCGAACAAATTACTCAACATTTTCTTATTTACTACTTACAGGTACTTAGCATAAAAATTAATTACATTGGTACATTTGTTCTGGCGGTTCAAACAAACTATCACCGTTATTTTTTATGCCTTGGTTTGTATATAATTTATTATAATTTAATTATAATATAATTATAATTTTTTTAATTGGGAAACTTATATGAACCTTGAAGACTCTTTTAATTCAAAAGCTTTTTTCCTTAATTTGCTTAATCTAATGAAAAATCTATATATAAATACAACACAGAAAATTTTGCAATCCCTTTTCTGAAGGCACCGTTCGCTCGATTTCAATGAAACAAACACCGATTTAAAGGATATAGCATCCTCTAATCCAGAAATGTTAATCCCGATACATAGGGGGCGTGGCATCTGACATATAGACTAAAATGTGAAAACCACTTAGAGATTATGTTGGGGAACTGAAAATTAGCACAGATGCATAGATTGTAAATACCCTAATTACGGTGAAAAATGGAAGGTAATAGGAAAGTGGGCGTGGCACTTCCCATACAAACTGAAATTCTCATATCTCTTATATTTTACACAGCTATTTATGATATCAATAACGTACTTATGGCGGAAAGTGGTAGATAACGGGAAAGGGGCGTGGCACCACCCATACAAACTCAAATTCTTATATCGCTTATCTCTGGAACCGCCTATGCCAACGTCCTGAAATTTCCAACAGCAACATATGTTACCAATACCATACATACGACGCAAATTGGTGGATTTTGGAAAAGGGGGCGTGGCACCGCCCATACAAACTCAAATTCTTATATCGCTTATCTCTGGAACCGCCTATGCCAACGTCCTGAAATTTCCAACAGCAACATATGTTACCAATACCATACATACGACGCAAATTGGTGGATTTTGGAAAAGGGGGCGTGGCACCGCCCATACAAACTGAAATTCTCATGCCGCTTATCTCTGGAACCGCTTATGCTAACGTCCTGAAATTTGACACAGCTATTTATGGTATCAATAACGTACTTATGGCGAAACGTGGTAGATAATGGGAAAGAGGGCGTGGCACCGCCCATACAAACTGAAATTCTCATGCCGCTTATCTCTGGAACCGCTTATGCTAACGTCCTGAAATTTGACACAGCTATTTATGGTATCAATAACGTACTTATGGCGAAACGTGGTAGATAATGGGAAAGAGGGCGTGGCACCGCCCATACAAACTGAAATTCTCATATCGCTTTTCTCTGGAACCACTTAGCCTAACGCCCTGAAATTTGACACAGCAGCACATGTTGTCAATACTGTATTTACGGCGAAAAGGGGTAGAATTTGGAAAAGGGGGCGGGGCACCGCCCATACAAACTGAAATCTGACACAGCTATTTATGATATCAATAACGTACTTATGGCGAAGAGTGGTAGATTTTGGAAAAGGGGGCGTGGCACCGCCCATACAAACTGAAATCTGACACAGCTATTTATGATATCAATAACGTACTTATGGCGAAGAGTGGTAGATTTTGGAAAAGGGGGCGTGGCACCGCCCATACAAACTAAAATTCTTATATCGCTTTTCTCTGGAATCACATCCTGAAATTTGACACAGCTATTTATGATATAAATACCGTAATTTGGTGAAGAGTGGTAGATTTTGAAAAAGGGGGTGTGGAACCGCCCATACAAACTGAAATTCTCATATCGGTTATCTCTGGAACCACTTATTATAAGGTAATGGAATTTAATACACCTACATTTATACACATATAAAATTGCAATAATCTTTTCATTGGGAACCACTTTCTCCCAGATTTTAAAATCGCATTGAATGATTGTTGTTTTGTGCAAAAGTTTTTAGAAGGAGCAGTTTGTTTGTCTTACAATAGATGGCGCAGGGATTGAGACCTATCGTAAAAAGTCACATTTATGATCAGATATTTAGAACACATATTAGTACACATATTAAGACTGGTTTTCACTATGTCATATTTTGACGCCAAAATTTGGCGACATATTTTGACACAATTTTATCTCCTTTATCCATACCTTTACCGGTGATATTAAGGGCCGAAAACTGGCAGATAACTGATTTAGCAGCGCATGTACACGACTAAAGACCTACCCTGATCCAAATCAATCGATTAACCGCTTTCTACTCCCATTTGACAATGTGTTTTCACTTACTTGACGAAAAATTCCACTGAATTTGACATAGTGAAAACCAGCCTTTAGTAACATAACACTTGGTGTAACTTGGTAGCCCAGTCGTGTGATAAAAAAATATTGGGCTTTGGCCCAGTCTTGACAAAAATCCGTATGAAACCGCCGTTATAGAAGGAAATATTATCTTTTGTTGTAAACCTTCAAGATACTTTCTTAACTGTTAACGATTTTGATGAAAAAAATAAAGAGTTGATTGTATATGTGGTTAATTTAGTTTTTAACATTCAAGAGGCCCACAGACAAATATAATCGAAAAACTTATTTACATACAGTCTGAATTTGTATATGTTTGACATATTAGTTAGTGATGAATGTCTCATCTATACATTGGGCGCGTTTCTAAGACGTAGCTGTTGTTAAACTGTTAAGTGTTTGGCTTCGAAACGCACAGTTGAGTAGTTCCGCTCAGCTCAACAGCTGGCAACTTTCCGCCATTTTCAAGCGGAAAATTTTTGCGCTACCTGAACTCAACGTGTTGGACTTAGCCTAAACAGCTGATCGTAAAGGCTATCGCCACTTGTATTAATTTTAACGCGGCTTTGTTAGGTGGCAGTTGCAAACAAGTTTATTCTATTTTATATTACTGATGTTATAAAGTAACTAAAATATTTTATACAAATACCACGTTTCTAAATATATGTTTTTAAGATGTTTTTTATATAATTATACACTGTTTAATTCATTATAACATTGAACGATTTTTTTTCAACACGACGGCAGTTGAATTATAAATACTATCGGCGCAACTATCTCTATTTATTGCAATTTCATTTGTTTGCATTTATCAGCTGTTCATTTGGCAGCATATTCATCAAGCCGTTTTTAACAGGTCTATTCTGCGCTGGTAATAAAAACTTTGTAACCGGTAAATAAAGTTCCTGTCAATTTTTAAACCCTTTTCGCATTCTGTGTACTCTTGTAACCGGTAAATTTTGTTACCATCTCATAAGCTGGTAACAAATTATTGCCCCGTGAAATATGCAATACCAGGATTTGCACAATCTTCATAGCTGAATTGCTGAATATTTTAATTGCATTACCAACGTACCTAGAACCGCGGTGACAAGAACTGGTAACATTTTTTGGTAATACAATTTTCCGGTTACAAAATCTTCGGTAACGTGCAGAATAGACCTGTAAGACGTAATTGTTGGGTCCTACAGTTGCCAGCAGTTTCGTAGCAGTTGAGCTAAACAGCTACGTCTTATAAACACGCCCATTGAAATACATATGCATATTTTTTTAAAATGAAAATCGAGGTTCCTTTTTCGGTTTAATTTCAAAAGCTATTGAAGAAGTTTGGAGGAGACTTGGTAGAATTAGCATTAGTCAATCAGGTATTGACGTTCATAATTCGATTTTAAGTTTTCCTGTAAATTCGCTATAAATTATGCCGGTGGACTTCAAAATAGTAATTCGCATAAAGGAGTTAGTATTGGTGAATGGCAAAAATTCAAAAGTGTATGAAAAAATATATCGAATTTCGACAACTGGGCGATACTAGTCAATATTAGTATCGTTATGATCGAACAATTCGTTATCGAGATTTTGCAAGTTCAAAATAAGTTGAAAATATAACGACGGAATGAAAAAAATTATCGATAAAATTTTGAATATTTAGCAACAAATGCAGATGTGCTTAAGAGCGAAAAACACCACAAACGCGGCTTGACAAACCAAGCGAAATATCCCTTTGCTTAAAGCTATTTATTACTATGTTTATGCGTAGGCTAATTCACGAATTCATTTCATGAATTTGGGGCTGCATAAACCCATTTCATGAATTCAATTATACACGGAAGCTAATGAAATCGTGAAGTGCAAGTCCGGCAACGCCACGTCCCAATCAAACCATATTATGTTCATTTCCTGGTACCAACAGGTTTTCCAAATTCAAAAGGAGGCCAAAAAAGCCAGAACCCAACTGTTTATTTTCTTGTTAGTGCGTTGCCACTTTTCCAAAGCTCTTTATTTCATGAATTCTCAAACTATGCATAAACGGGACCACTTTTAAATTCACGAAATGAAGAACTCAAGAATTCTGTCGCATAAACGTAGTATATATTGTGTATGGGGGTTTTTGAAGGTTTGACAAACCATTTGAGGGAAATGTGAACAAAAATCAAATTTTTTTTATTTTCTGGCCGCCATGTTGACGTTTGATCAAACCGCTTACGTTGTGTATGACAAAATCGCCTCATTCGCAACGGAAGTTTTACCGAATGAGGACGCAAGAGAGAAAAATGGAAGAAACCCAAACTCTTTTACATTGTGAACCGGAAGAAAACTATAATTCTTTGCTTGAACGAGTCATGTTTGCATGGTGTATGGCGAAATGGGAAAAGTAGGTTTGACAAGCCGCTTGTGTGGTGTATTCCGCTCTTTATAAAACTTCGGAAAGTTGTTTGTTCAAAAATGTGCAAAGTGATTTAACAAATCTCTTGTGTGAAACATGGTTGCATTTGTTATCTGCAAATATATCGAGAGAAAATTCCTCAAAATAAAAACCCTCAAAAAATACTCAAGCGCTCCCGAAATTGGCAATACTGCTCTTTTCTTCGAGAATGGTTAACGAAGGCTCTCATATGCTGGAGAGTGGTCATTTATCGAGTCGAAGACCACACTCTTGCCTCACTCATTATCGAAGGTGAGGCAAATTCGTTTTCCAATTATTTAAGAATTTTTAACCAAGTCTAATGTGGTTACCTCTTCTTCTATGTTGTGTAAAAATTTCATAGCTGTACCGATTAAAAGTAGTTCACCAGAATAAAGTCGTATTAATTTTTACTACTGGAGTATATGTAAATTGAAAACTTTTAAGCCGTTTTTCTCGAGTTTTTGGTTCTCTGAGTTATGGCAATATTGAAATAAATAACCGTTATGTTCAATTACATGAGATTCATATTGTATATCGAAGATAATTTTCGAACTTTCGCCACAATGTTTATTTACGAAATTTTTTACGTAATTAAAAAAAAAAAATACTTAAAGTTTTTAGCACGTCGATACTATTTGGTATTCGCGATACTTACTCAGTGCTTTTCAAAAAGTATCAAGTTCTCGATACTACTCAGTACTCATGAAAAGTATCGATATTCTGTACTCGGTACTAGTATCGTTCTATCACCGTTTTGATTCTAGTAACGTATTTTAAGGTGCACCTCACTACACTTGTGTCCTCTTTTTCATTGTAAATAAGTTGGTCACCTTAATTTGAAGGCCATCGTGCTTATGTGCATTCATAATGAAAAACAGTTAACACATAATTACAAAGCCACGCGTGTCTACCCAAATTGTGCAAATATATGTACAAGTGCATATCTATAAATTAAATATTAAATATCAATTTCAATATATACTTATATAGTAATTTACTTTACGCATGCAACACAACCTGGTTCAATATGATCAATAACGGCACTGCCCAATTCGATAATGTATATTACGTACAATTGCGTTAATAACACAATGAGGCCGTCAAAAAAATTGATGTATCGAACAAAAATCGCTTTATTATCCACTTTTGCCATACGGAAAATCAGAAAAAACAACAAAGTAGCTGAAAAATGTTTCGGATAAAATAAAAAAAAAAATACTTCAAACGAGAGCTTTAAAAAAATTTTATTGAAAAGATTAAGATAGAGGGCTATTCGCATAGTAAACCACCCAAATCGGTATTGATTAAAAGCAAATGCAAGTGATAATTTTACGTTACGAGTTTAGCTCAAATGTGGAAGATATCCTAGATTGAATCCTTGCACCCAATTTATTGTTTAATTAGTTTAAGTTCTTAAAAAGTATTCTTAGAAAATAATCATACAAAGGTTTTTGATACGATGAAATCATTTTTGAAGTTTTGAAGGGCAATTTTATTGAATTTGTGCACTTGTGCACAAGCGTACATTAATTTTGTTCACATAACGGTTGTTTGTAACAGCCAAAACGAATCGAGATAGATATAGACAAATGTATACATAAATGCTCAGAATGAATAAAGAAATCGATTAAGCCATGTCTGCCTGTCCGTCCGTCTGTCCGTCTGTCCGTCCGTCCGTGTACACGATAACTCGAGCAAAAATTGAGATATCTCAACGAAATTTGGTATGTATGTTTCCCTCGGACCAAGGTAGGTTGGTATTGAAAATGGGCGAAATCGGACTTTAACCACGCCCACTTCCCATATAACGGTAATTTCCAGAAATACGAAAACTGCGATATTTTAGTAACTACTGAAGATAATTCACTCAAAATTGATATTTACAATAATTTTTAGACGAAAAATAAGAATATTATAAATTTTTGGAAAATGGGCGTAGCCACGCCCACTTATGGTTACATGTGTATATCTTGGTAACCGCTTCACCAATTTCTTCCAAACCTGGCACAGATGTTGGCCTTGATACAGCATACTAAATGACCGAAACTTTTTAAAATCGGACAATAACCACGCCCACATCCCATATAACGGTAATTTAGAGAAATACAAAATCTTCGATAAATCAGTAAATATTGAAGCTAATTTATTCAAAATTGATGCTTGCAACAATTCTTTACCAAGAAATACGTTTATGGTAAAATTTTGGAAAATGGGCGTGGCACCGCCCACTTATGATCACATATAAGTATATCGGTAACCGTTCTACCAATTTGTACCAAACT
>NW_016159224.1:25082-25295 GCF_001687245.7 Rhagoletis zephyria
ATCAGTAAATATTAAAGCTAATTTATTCAAAATTGATGCTTGCAACAATTCTTTACCAGGAAATACGTTTGTGGTAAAATTTTGGAAAATGGGCGTTGCACCCNCCTCGGAACTGTAACCACGCCCACTTCCTATATAACGGTAATTTCCAGAAATACGAAAACTGCAATATTTTAGTAACTACCGAAGACAATTCACTCAAAATTAATATTT
>NW_016159224.1:25333-25458 GCF_001687245.7 Rhagoletis zephyria
ACATAAAAGCAAAACGTTGGAAATTATTGAAACCGGACTAAAATTACGGCTGCTTTTCATATAACGGTAAATTTCAGATATGCTTGAAACTGCAATATTTCGAAAGTTAAAAACGTTAATTTACT
>NW_016159224.1:28557-85205 GCF_001687245.7 Rhagoletis zephyria
ACCCTAAGGCCTTTTGGTCGTTTATTAAATCAAAGAAAAATAAATCCAACATTCCTACCTCGATGTTCTATAATAATTAACATGCTAATTAGTGCAAATTTCGTTAGTCAGTTTCTGACTCACACGTACCTTTTGGCTCACTGTTGCTAACCGAGGATGATGTGCTGAAGGGTATTTCGAGTTTAAAATCATCCACTCAGACTGATGTAGATGCCTGTCTCCTAATCTCTTCAAGAACTGCTCTGCTCTCATTAAGCCTCTACTTTTGATCTTTAATTTATCGCTCTCTGCGGGTACGTTTTTAGCAGATTGGAAAAGTGCTTATATTACACCTATTATCAAAAATGGAAATAAAAGTGATGTTTCGAATTACAGACCGATTGCTAAATTGACAACGGTTGCTAAATTGTTCGAAAGCATTATCAAGGATAAAATTGCTTTTGCAATTCAAAACGTAATTTGTCCGAACCAGAACGGCTTCGTTAAGGGGAGATCCACGATATCCAACCTTTCTATTTTTACGGATGACTGCATTAGAGGCTTCGCATTCGTATTGTATCAAATTGATACAGTATATACTGATTTTTCCAAGGCATTCGATAGGGTGTCCCATAAAATCTTAATTAGTAAATTGGCGTACATGGGTTTTCACTCCGTCTTCCCCGAATGGATCAGTTCTTATCTATCGGAGAGGTACTGTAGGGTGCAAATCGAAGACACAACATCGCGTTCTTTTCACGCTAGTTCTGGGGTCCCTCAGGGAAGTATCCTTGGACCTCTTTTATTTATAATCTTTATCAATGACATAAGCTCGTGTTTCTTATTCTCCAAATTTCTTCTATACGCTGACGATCTCAGAGTTTATTCGGTTGTAATGCGACCTAGGGATTCTGATTCTCTTCAATCTGATCTAGATAGATTTAACTCTTGGTGAGAAAGAAATTAACTCTTCTTAAATACTATAAAATGTTCTCATATGGTTTATTCTAGAAAGTCGATTACAGTAAGCACATCTTATACGATAGCAGGTACTAAACTGAAATTTGTAGATCAAGTCAAAGACCTTGGGGTTTATTTTGACTCAAAACTCACATATAATACTCATATTAACTTCATTGTTGAAAATTCCTATTCCACGTGGGCTTTTGTGCGTCGTAACAGTTCTGATGCTTCTGACCCGTACACTCTTAAAAAACTTCATATTGCTTTTGTCAGGTCCCGTCTAGAATATGCCGCAATTATTTGGCGACCTTTTCATACAACGTATATTAACAGGATTCAACGTTTACAAAAGATTTTTATGAAGTCTGCGCTAAGGTTTCTCAACTTTACGTAGCCAATGCCTTCCTATAAGTCACGCTGCTTACTTTTAAATCTTGATTTGCTTGAAGATAGGAGAAAGTGCCTATCCTGCTCGTTTATCTTGAATGTTATAACTAATATTGTCGATTGCTCAGAAATTCTGCGAAGAATGCCACTCAATATTCCTGTAAGAAATTTGCGGCGTTCTGACTTATTTTACGTGCAATCCGCAAAGTCGAATTATGCTTTGAATGCACCTATTAGGCGAGCCCTCAGGGAAATCAATCAAATAAACCAAACGGTGGAAATAGATCTGTCACTTCCTGGAGTCGTTTTAAAAAACATAGTCTCGAATTACTTTAATTCATTAATTAGTTGTTCACCAACTTAAATTGAAGTTGTATTTTTAAGCTTAGTCAGTAAGAAACTATGTATTCATTGACTGAAATATAAACGTTGAGCGTTCCGAATAGTCTATTTCCTGGCGCCTTGTTGCAATTATTCGCGAACCTTCGCATGTAGGCAACCACTCGTATCAACCGCATAATGTTTGAACATTTGAGCAAAATGTTATCATTTATTCTAGTATAAAGTAGCTGGTGTTTAGTTCGTAGTTCTTCGGGCGTGCTTTCGATGTCGTTAGTTTTGGGCCAGGAAGATTCATCCTCCTTCAAGAAACCTGGGCCTCCAATCCAAGATGACTCACATGCATTACTTCGGAGTCTGGTACCGAAGTCCGCAGGATTTAAAGCTCCCGGTACCCACCTCCAGTCGCTTGGATTTGTCCCGTCCAGGATCTCATTCACCCGATGAGCAACCTAAGGTTTGTATTTCCTGTGGTCTGAAGCTATCCAGGCGTGAACAGTCTTCGAATCCGTCCACATGACGACGCGTGACGGTTTGACACCATTATCTTCAGACGAGAGGGTAGTACTGCGGCTTGCAACTCGAGCCTCGGAATCGTTGTAAGGTTTAGGCGTGCGCATTTGGTTTTCCCTGTCACTAGTGCCACTTCTACGCCACGGTCAGTTTTGATGCGCCAGTATGCTACAGCAGCGAAAGCCGCCACGCTGGCGTCAAAGACGTGGAGCTCCACAACTCCCGTTGAAAATGACGCACTGTAGCAACGTGGCACTCTGATACCTTCGATGTAACTCAACGTATTTCGCCATAACTTCCAAACAGTCTTCGCCTCCTCCGAGATTTCGTCATCCCAACCGGTTCCAGCTCTCCATACCATCTGCAGCAACAACTTGGCCTTGAGCACATGTTCCGCGGCAATGCCGAAGGGATCGAAGACTGACATCATTACGCGCAATAGTTCGCGCTTAGTTGGAGTACGCTCGCCTTGCAACAGCTCCGGGTCAACGCGACCTTAGCTCGTCGCTGCTCGTGTCCCATTGCATTCCGAGAACCTTCTGATGACCTGCCTCAGGTTTGTCGAAGTCTTTCATCGTTACAGCATATTGGCCATCATCTAGGGCTCGCTTACCGCTCGAGAGTTGGACACGAATCCTTTCAAATTGAATCCGCCTGCCCGATGAATGAGCTTTACTTGTTTCGCAATGCTCACGGCGTCGTCTACGTCAGCAAAGTAGTGAACGAAATCATCACGTAGTGGTTATTTAATATAGCCTCGACCGCTTCGGGGAATTCTTCGACAAACTCCAGCGCATTTTTATTCTTAACCAATTGCGCCTCACAAGGAGAACAAGTCGCTCCAATAGCCATCAATCGCATGGAGTACTCCTGGACTTCATCACCGGTCTTCTCCCTCCACAAAAATCTCTGCGCTGGTTGGTCTTCCACTCGTACGACGATCTGGTGGAACATTTCTTCAACGTCGGCGTTGACAGCTATCGGCTTCTGACGAAACTTCATCAAAACTTCGAGCAACGGCTTGCCCAAGCCTGGACCGCTCAACAAATAGTAGTTTAAGGATCTCCCAGAAACTTACGCTGCTGTGTCGAGCACGAGACGTACCTTTCCTGGTTTGTTGGGATTAGAAACCCCAAAGTGGGGCAAATACCATGTGCGTGGATGTTGTGCGGAAACTTCGTCTGCTGCGAGCCTCCTTCAGAATCCTTTTGCTTCGTAACTTCTCATCATCCTAATGTATTCGCGTCTTAATTGCTCGTTGCTTGCCAATTTTCGCTCTACTGCCAGAAGCCTCTTCTCTGCCATTCCTTGGCTATTTCCTATTACATCTTCGTCGTTCTTCCACAGCAGTCCCGTCTCATAGCGCTCGCCAACGCGAACTGTTTTTTGTTCTCACTTCATCCTCTGTTTCAATATGTTTGACAGCAGTAGAAATGCCTATAGTCACTCACCACGAAGTTTTTGACCAACTCCTCAATGCTTTCGACTCCCGACGCCGTATTCGCTGTGTGTTCTCGCACCAAAAATACGCGCTGATTTGTTTCGCTTCTGTTCCGTAGGGAACCGTAGATCACCCATCCAAGCTTGGTCAATATTGCAGCCGGACCCCGACGACCATCGTCGGCAATACCATTCGCGATACCTAAATGCACGTTGTCCAAACCAATCAACAAGTCTGGAGTAGCAATATAAGGACGGACCCTAAGGCCTTTTGGTCGTTTATTAAATCAAAGAAAAATAAATCCAACATTCCTACCTCGATGTTCTATAATAATTAACATGCTAATTAGTGCAAATTTCGTTAGTCAGTTTCTGACTCACACGTATCTTTTGGCTCTCTGTTGCTGACCGAGGATGATGTGCTGAAGGGTATTTCGAGTTTAAAATCATCCACTCAGACTGATGTAGATGGCCTGTCTCCTATTCTCTTCAAGAACTGCTCTGCTCGCCTCTACTTTTCATCTTTAATTTACCGCTCTCTGCGGGTACGTTTTTATCAGATTGGAAAAGTGCTTATATTANAATTTATCGCTATCTGCGGGTACCTTTTTAGCAGATTGGAAAAGTGCTTATATTACACCTATTTTCAAAAATGGAAATAAAAGTGATGTTTCGAATTACAGACCGATTGCTAAATTGACAACGGTTGCTAAACTGTTCGAAAGCATTATCAAGGATAAAATTCCTTTTGCAATTCAAAACGTAATTTATATACTGATTTTTCCAAGGCATTAGATAGGGTGTCCCATAAAATCTGAATTAGTAAATTGGCGTACATGGGTTTTAACTCCGTCTTCCCCGAATGGATCAGTTCTTATCTATCGGAGAGGTACTGTAGGGTGCAAATCGAAGACACAACATCGCGTTCTTTTCACGCTAGTTCTGGGGTCCCTCAGGGAAGCATCCTTGGACCTCTTTTATTTATAATCTTTATCAATGACATAAGCTCGTGTTTCTTATTCTCCAAATTTCTTCTATACGCTGACGATCTTAAAGTTTATTCGGTTGTAAAGCGAACCCAGGGATTCTGATTCTCTTCAATCTGATCTAGATAGAGTTAACTCTTGGTGTGAAAGAAATCAACTCTTCTTAAATACTAAAAAATGTTCTCATATGGTTTATTCTAGAAAGTCGATTACAGTAAGCACATCTTATACGATAGCAGGTACTAAACTGAAATTTGTAGATCAAGTCAAAGACCTTGGGGTTTATTTTGACTCAAAACTCACATATAATACTCATATTAACTTCATTGTTGCAAATTCCTATTCCACGTGGGCTTTTGTGCGTCGTAACAGTTCTGATGTTTCTGACCCGTACACTCTTAAAAAACTTTATATTGCTTTTGTCAGGTCCCGTCTAGAATATGCCGCAATTATTTGGCGACCTTTTCATACAACGTATATTAACAGGATTGAACGTTTACAAAAGATTTTTATCAAGTCTGCGCTAAGGTTTCTCAACTTCACGTAGCCAATGCCTTCCTATAAGTCACGCTGCTTACTTTTAAATCTTGATTTGCTTGAAGATAGGAGAAAGTGCCTATCCTGCTCGTTTATCTTGAATGTTATAACTAATATTGTCGATTGCTCAGAAATTCTGCGAAGAATGCCACTCAATATTCCTGTAAGAAATTTGCGGCGTTCTGACTTATTTTACGTGCAATCCGCAAAGTCGAATTATGCTTTGAATGCACCTATTAGGCGAGCCCTCAGGGAAATCAATCAAATAAACCAAACGGTGGAAATAGATCTGTCACTTCCTGGAGTCGTTTTAAAAAACATAGTCGCGAATTACTTTAATTCATTAATTAGTTGATCACCAACTTAAATTGAAGTTGTATTTTTAAGCTTAGTCAGTAAGAAACTATGTATTCATTGACTGAAATATAAATAAATAAATAAATAAATAAATACAAATGTCTCGGGTTTCGATTTGATTGCACAAATTTGAATAAAAGTTCAAAAATCACTACACTAAAAGAAAAACGCGTTGTAATATTCAGAAAAATTTTATAAATCCACTGCGGGAAATAACGCATAGTAAAAATTAACATTTTTTATTTGGTTATCGTTTTAAAATGTTCGTATTTAAAAATAATACTTTCATACCACGCACGCGTGGTGTTGATTCAAATTCAACATTTGAATGCACATTTACAAGTCTGGCTGCAGCTACGTGCGCGAAGATGCTTGCCACAATTTGCTAATTTCCAGAGGGTCAGGGTTCAAATCCCATTACAGGCAGCATGGAATTTAAATATTTTTTTAACTTAATTATGAAAAAGCAATCGGTAAGTGCAAAGCGCTGATTAATTAATACATATGTACTTAAATACGTTCAAAATGTGCACAAAGTTTTACAATTATATTAAGGAAAGGACAGAAGTTTGAAACAAGTTCACAGCAACGAAAAATATGACTGACATTTAAATGTTATCTTGTACTTAAATTTTTTTTCTTTCGTGAAACCTAGAGTACTTAACGGTACCGTGCACAATTATTGGCTTGGAGGCTCTTTCATCAGATCGCAATTTCTAATCAGATCCTTTAAAAAAACTTTTAAAAATGTAGCTTTTAAGCCAAATAATAAAGTGCAAGTCTGAAGTTGCCAGAAAATTTCGTTGATTTTTAGCATTTTTTTTTTGCTGACAGTGTTGTTCCGCAGACGGGCCAAAACAAAACTCAAAATTATTAGTGGTTGCTGCTGTAGTCGCACAGCAATTGCTATCGTTGATGATTGATTGCTTGTTTGTTTGTTCTATTTTCCAGCAAGTTAGGATTTCATAAAATTTTACAATGTTAACTAAGTACATTCTTAAAAATCTAATTGCCTTACACTTTATGTGGCCTCGCGCCTTTTTGTCTTCGGAATGAAAAATTATGGCGCTTTACATTTGACAGATACGAACATTTGACAAATACGAACATTTGACAGGTATGAATACAATCGGCAGCGGTGCCGGGCTTAACAAGACTTTGATTTATGCACCGCGCAGGGTGCATTGCTAAATTCTAAAATATTTAAACTCTACAAGGCGTGTTCCTCCACAACATCCCGGGCCCCGTTAATCTACCCGCTGCTAGATTCACCAACGTCTAGCTTCGCCAAGATACAAGCGGGTCTCCGGAACGTGCCTCCAGCAGTCTTCACTTCCGCTACACGGACCTGCCCATCCTTTCCCAGCTTGACGCTAACGACTCATCCGATCGGCCACCTGGACCGATGCATGCGATCATCGCAGACCAAGACCAAATCTCCCAAGGACAACGGCTTCACGGGTTTCCACCACTTCGTTCGGCGGCACAAGTCCGGAAGATATTCCGCCAGCCATCGCTTCCAGAAGCGATTGTGAATCTGCTGCATTTTTCGCCATTGCGTTCGCGTCACCTTAAAGGATTCTTCTTGCGGATGCGGAGTCTGCTCTGATGATTAGGGGTTAATGGTTCTTCATCAGGGGCGTCAAGTGGAATATGCGTAAGCGGCAGCGTTGCCACTTGAAAATATTTTTAGGTACCAAATCAGTTTCCAAACTACCAAAAATTTGTCATCATTAAAACGAGATTTCTCGAGTTTGCGGTGTTTTTAGGTACAGAAATTAGCAGTAAAAATTAAAACTACACATAATATTGGGCCTTATGCATAAAAAGTGAGCTTAAGCTCAGACTCAATTTTTGCACTGAAGGGGTGAGCTCAAGCCCAAGAATTTGTACTGAAAATCGAGTCGGAGCTTAAGCTCACTTTTTATGCATGAGGCCCATTGTTTACGGTATTGGTGAATTATTCACACACAATTAAGATTGAACAAAATACATTCGGGCCTTTAAATAAAATAATTATGTTATTGTAAAATATTTATTTATTTATTTATTTATTTACAGTCCNACAATTTTTATTTATTTATTTATTTATTTATTTATTTACAGTCTACAAAGTCAAATGCTTCTTACAGACTAATTAATTAATTAAAAATAGAAAATAATTGGAGCTTAAATCTATCCAAACTTGCACTAAAATCGAGATCTTCATAATATCTGTTACATAGCCGAATTGATCTACTGATTGGCTCATAGAACGCATAACTAGTTCTATGAACCGAGTCGACAAGTAACCTATTTCGCCACAAATCTCGCGGTGGAATATAAAATTTTAATAAACTGGCTAACAATGGACAATTGATGTGCTCATTCATGACATTATATGCAAAAATAAGAGACGAACAAATTCTTCTTTCATGAAGAGTTTGGAGCCCCATCAACTTACGTCTGCCAGTATATGATGCAAGGCCATTCTGCCAATTTAGTTAGAAATAAGCTATTTTAGTGAACACTCTTTGAACCTTTTCGATTTTTGCTGAATGAGTATCGTAGTACGGATTCCAAATGAATGAGCAGTATTCAAGTCTACTTCTTACCAACGAAACATAGAGCGACTTCAAAGTCAAAGGATCTTTAAAGTCCTCAGAGTTCCTCCTTATGAAACCAATCATGGCAAATGATTCGGCAATAATAAAGTCAACGTGCTTAGAGAAGGAGAGCTGCGAGTCAAAGTAAACACCTAAATCCTTCATCTCAAAGGTGCGGAATAAATCAAAGTCATTCAATTTGTAATTAAATTGAATGGTGTTATTAATTCTTGAATATGTTACAATAAAACACTTATTCCCGTTTAAAAACAAGCTATTCATGGTGCACCATTCTTCAAAACTATTAAGATCACGTTGAAGTTTAGCACAGTCCGACAGGTCTCGAACTCTAAGAAATAATTTAACATCGTCAGCGAACATTAAACACTTAGCGAATTTAAATTGATACGACAAGTCATTAATGAATATAAGGAACAAGAGAGGTCCACAATGAGTCCCTTGTGGGATTCCTGACCAGGCATTAACAAGCAAACTTGATTTCGTAGACCCAATTGTAACAAGAAGCTTCCTTCCACGTAAGAAGCAAGTTAGAAACTTTAAAAGTGTACCAGTGATACCGTAGGCCTGTAATTTATGCACTATCTTTGAGATTGATTCAATTCATATCGAAAAATTTTTTTTGTGTGTGAAAAAAACGAAAGCAGACATTTTATGCATTTCAATAAAAAAAATCCAAATTTGATTCAATTTGCATGCGCTAATTTTTTTTTTACCAATACATTCACACTTTGCAAACCACCAATTCACCTATCACCAATTTTTCTTCCAACAGCTAATCGGTCATAGCTTTGGGAAGTGAGTTTGTGTTTGCAGAAAATTGTCTGCTTAATAAAATAAAGAAAAAAATAAAGAAACCTTATACGTGTAAGCAAAGTGAAAGCAGTGTTTTGAACGTGCAAACTTAAATTAAGCGAACAAATTTTAATGTTCAATTTGGTTGTATTTTCAAAACATTTTTGCCTACCAAAAGCTTCATCAAACCAACCATGCTACCAACGGAGAATGAAGCTACCAATTTTGGTCCAATTGGACCAAAACGGCAACGCTGGTAAGCGGTCGCGAATTCACAACGTTTTCGGCTTCACACATGACGCTGTACAGCGTCTGCTCTTTCAATCTTTCGCTGTTCAATGCATGTTGCATGGCACGCTTTACACTACGCACCAAGCGCTCCCAACATCCGCCGGCGTGTGGGTTCAATGGACAGTTGAACACCCATTCTATGTTTTGATTTGCTAATGCCTCGGAGATCTTTCCCTCTTCGAAGTCTTTCAGTTGACGCTGCATTTCCCGATCTGCTCCTATGAAGTTGGTGCCATTATCCGACCTGATCCGCACCGGCGTTCCACGGCGGCACATAAAATTCTTGATGCAGTATCTGTAGTTAAATCGATAGCTATCTCAAGGTGTATCGCGCGTTTGTCAAGCACGTAAATAACGCGATCCATCGCTTTTCCGTACGCCTCCCAGCCACGATCAGAAACGGACCCATGTAGTCAAGACCTACATATGTACGTGAACGGTCGTACAAATGGCGTGAGGCGATCCGCTGGAAACTGTCCTATTTGTGGCACATCTGGCCTCGCACGTCCTATTTTGCAAACAAGGCACCTCTTGGCTGCAACGTTGAGCGTTCCGAATAGTCTATTTCCTGGCGCCTTGTTGCAATTATTCGCGAACCTTCGCATGTAGGCAACCACTCGTATCAACCGAATAATGTTTGAACATTTGAGCAAAAGGTTATCATTTATTCTAGTAAAAAGTAGCTGGTGTTTAGTTCGTAGCTCTTCGGGCGCACTCTCGATGTCGTTAATTTTGGGCCAGGAAGATTCATCCTCCTTCAAGAAACCTGGGCCTCCAATCCAAGATGACTCACATGCATTACTTCGGAGTCTGGTACCGAAGTCCGCAGGATTTAAAGCTCCCGGTACCCCCCTCCAGTCGCTTGGATTTGTCCCGTCCAGGATCTCATTTACCCGATGAGCAACCTAAGGTTTGTATTTCCTGTGGTCTGAAGCTATCCAGGCGTGAATAGTCTTCGAATCCGTCCACATGACGACGCGTGACGGTTTGACATCGTGGTTTTTCGACACCATTATCTTCAGACGAGAGGGTAGTACTGCGGCTTGCAGCTCGAGTCTCGGAATCGTTGTAAGGTTTAGGGGTGCGCATTTGGTTTTCCCAGTCACTAGTGCCACTTCTACGCCACGGTCAGTTTTGATGCGCCAGTATGCTACAGCAGCGAAAGCCGCCACGCTGGCGTCATGTTCCGCGGCAATGCCGAAGGGATCGAAGACGGACATAATTACGCGCAATAGTTCGCGCTTAGTTGGAGTACGCTCGCCTTGCAAAAGCTCCGGGTCAACGCGACCGAAGACCAAAACGAACCTTAGCTCGTCGCTCCTCGTATCCCATTGTATTCCAAGAACCTTCTGATGACCTGCCTCAGGTTTGTCGAAGTCTTTCATCGTTACAGCATATTGGCCGTCGTCTAGGGCATCGCTTACTGCTCGAGAGTTGGTCACGAATCCTTTCAAATTGAATCCGCCTGCCCGATGAATGTGCTTTACTTGTTTCGCAATGCTCACGCCGTCCTATACGTCAGCAAAGTAGTGAACGAAATCATCACGTAGTGGTTATTTAATATAGCCTCGACCGCTTCGGGGAATTCTTCGACAAACTCCAATGCATTTTTATTCTTAACAAATTGCGCCGCACAAGGAGAACAAGTCGCTCCAAAGTCATCACTCGCATGGAGTACTCCTGGACTTCATCACCGGTCTTCTCCCTCCACAAAAATCTCTGCGCTGGTTGGTCGTACGACGATCTGGTGGAACATTTCTTCAACGTCGGCGCTGACAGCTATCGGCTTCTGACGAAACTTCATCAAAACTTCGAGCAACGGCTTGCCCAAGTCTGGACCGCTCAACAAATAGGAGTTTAAGGATCTCCCAGAAACTTGCGCTGCTGCGTCGAACACGAGGCGTACCTTTCCGGGTTTGTTGGGATTAGAAACCCCAAAGTGAGGCAAATACCATGTGCGTGGATGTTGTGCGGAAACTTTGTCTGCTACGAGCCTCCTTCAGAATCCTTTTGCTTCGTAACTTCTCATCATCCTAATGTATTCGCGTCTTAATTGCTCGTTGCTTGCCAATTTTCGCTCTACTGCCAGAAGCCTCTTCTCTGCCATTCCTTGGCTATTTCCTATTACATCTTCGTCGTTCTTCCACAGCAGTCCCGTCTCATAGCGCTCGCCAACGCGAACTGTTTTTTGTTCCAGTATGGCACGTGCTCTCACTTGATCCTCTGCTTCAATATGTTTGACAGCAGTAGAAATATCTATAGTCACTCACCACGAAGTTTTTGACCAACTCCTCAATGCTTTCGACTCCCGACGCCGTATTTGCAGTGTGTTCTCGCACCAAAAATACGCGCTGATTTGTTTCGCTTCTGTTCCGTAGGGAACCGTAGATCACCCATCCAAGCTTGGTTAATATTGCAGCCATTGCTTGGTCAATATTGCAGCCATTGCAATACCATTCGCGATACCTAAATGAACGTTGTCCAAACCAATCAACAAGTCTCGAGTAGCATCTGAGTAACCCAGTAATGGTAGTCTCTTTAAATGTCGTTGGCCTATGTGGAGCTGAGATATACCAAGTGTTTGTCGCGGAAACTGCAGATCCTTAACTGTCTTGACGTTCCGGAGCGGAAACCTTTTGCATTGCCTACCCATGCCCGATATCTCCACATTCACTCTCATCGAAGATTCGGTGACCGTGCTGCTACCGAACCACTGCAGCGTTAGTTCTTCACTTGGATCCGTTATACCGAGATGCGCCGCAAGTTTCTCGTTCATCAGACTCAAAGACGACCCTTCATCAAGGAGAGCATAGCAGTCGACACTCCTACCATTAGCAATCAATTTAACTGGAATAATTTTAAAAAATAAACTTTGACTACCAGGAGATACTTCGACGTTGGTGAGTATACGCGGCCTCGAATCATTTGGATGGTTACTTTCCTCACGTTGAGATCGAGGCTCATGTAGCAGCTCATGCCATTTCTTCCCTCACCCTGTAACCGAACATCTGTGTATCCGTGCGCATAAAGTACCTCGATGGCCAGACTTTAAACAATTAAAACAAAGTCGCTTTTCGCGTATATATTGCCACTTATCTTTATGAGGAAGGCCTAAGAATCGAGCACAATGTTCGAGATCGTGACGACCTGAACACATTTTACACCCGCCTCTATGCAGCTCTAGTGACTTAACCGCGTGAAAAAATCGTGCACGTCTTTCGGATCGCTGATCCGCTTGCCGCTGCGGTTCACCCACGTGGGTGCAAATCGTATTCACAATGCGGGCTTCCTCTTGTAGCCACTCGCTGAGATGCTGGATAGTCGGTCGCGGCTGTATGTTTACGGCATGACGTGCCCACATTAATCTTCGCTGCACTGGCAGCTTAGACACGAGCTCTTCCAAATGAGGCCAAATTTTGAACCTTTGTGGAAAACGGAATGATTAAGTCTATTCTATTATCAGGGATATTAGCAACGTTACGGATACGCGAAATATGACTTTTAATCAAAATCTCAGGTCTACCAAATCGCTATTTTAATGTTTCTAAAACGCGGTTTGCATTGCCGCTGTGTATCAGCAAACACTCTACCGTTTCCCTAGCTTGACCTTTCAACGCCTTCTGCAGTCGTAACATATTTTGCCGCTCAGTGTAACGATACTCCGCTGTCGTGGCCATAAATGCTTCTCGAAACATCGGCCAATCTTCAGGTCGACCGCTGAACTCGGGCAAGTCGTACAGCTTGATCACAGGGTGTGCAGGCGTTTGTGTTAAAGCGCGGCTCAGCTCACTGACCTCCTCTGCTAACGTGTTGCCTACCCTATCTTTTTTGTATTTCTTGCATCATAGCGGCTAACTGTGCCGGTACGCTACCGGTACTTTCTTGTTGGGCGCCAATCGTATGCTCTCTCACAGTAGTTTCGAGATCGTCATTCTCGCTGTCCGCCATTTTAGATGCCGATCGCGTTGTGGGCATTTATTGGCTACTAAAACCACGTTTCGATGCTCCCGATTGACCTTAAGCCTAATCCCTCTAATATCACTTACCGGCACTTATAGTGAGTCAGAACTCCACAACTCATCGATGCAGGGCTCCGCTTAGTGTATGAAGTTCACTGAAAACCTCGAATAAAGCGTGAAAGCACTGCCGCAAAAGTGAAAATAAAAGATGTTCCGCAGACGGGCACGAGGGTCAAAATAAAACTCAAAATTATTAGTGGTTGCTGCTGTAGTCGCACAGCTATTGCTATCGATAGCTATCGATATATCGTTGATGATTGATTGCTTGTTTGTTTGTTTTATTTTCCTGCAAGTTAGGATTTCATAAAATTTTACAATGTTAACTAAGTACAATCTTAAAAATGTAATTGCCTTACACTTTATGTGNCTATCTGGAAGTATTTTACATAAAAAATTTACTAAGTATTGCCCGGTTTGTAGTTGCAGTTAAAGAAAACACATGAAAAGGCACGATTTTTTTTAAATTCGAAAAAATGTAAATATTTCAAAAACGGTGACACTTTTACCTGAAATTTTTTTGTTTATCAGTGAGCTCACCCCCCCACCTACCTTGCCCTAAAGTTTGGCACGTTACTTCTGGGACACCCTGTATATGGAACTCGTTAACCGTTCTACCAATTTGTACCAAACTCGGTACGGTTATTGTGCCGTACCAATATGTACACAACTATATTTGTTTATTTTATTTATTTATTTATTTATTTATTTATCCTTATCCTTTATATTTAATATTTATAAAAGGTTAGGTTAATCTGGGCGACGTTGAGCTGCACACAGACCGGTAGGTCCTGTTGGAGGTAGGTAGGTTGGAGCTCGTTTTTACGCGTTAAAGTAGACGTCACAACCATTGCCGAAGTCTCCAGCGTCATATACCAGGAGCGCATCCTGGAGGAGAGGGAGAGGTAACACCAATCCTTTCTTCTTTAGAGTCGCAAGAGGACCAATATCTTGCAGGAGATGTGGGACGAGAAGCAACTCGCTGCGAACGACCCTCCAATGACAGAGTTGGTCCTCTTTCACAAACTCAAATAAAAGGAAAAGGAGGAAGATTCGAGGGTGCAGGGAAACCCTATTGTGTGGCTGACCGAACTCCTAATGTCGCTGCATCCAGTAAGCGGCCCAGGTCTGCGGAGGTTTCTCCGGAAGCCAGTGGTATCTTGGTGGATGCTCCGACATCCAAATCTGCTGGTGAACGCTGCAAGAGAAGGAAAACTGCGGCGGCACCCACCAATGCTTGCCCCAATGCCTCTTCGAGTCATAATGTGGCGGGTGGCGGGTACTGGTGTGGCATTGCCCAATTCCGATCTTGCAGCGAAAAATCGAGGAAAGCGACGGAAGAAGCGCCACGAAACCTTTGCCTAAAACCTAGGGTAGAAGTTATGCTAGGGTCGGTCGAGGCAGAATTGCCCTCGCTATGCCCTCGGAACGTCAAAACCTTCCTATTACATCAGGAAGTATGGGAGCCCGGCCAACTTATTGTAAGACCGGAAAAGGCCATCCGCTCATTGCCATAATTGGGAGGGCGGATTCGACCCGGCAGATGACTACTGCAGAAATTAAACACTGCAAGAGCCATCTGATCCGGGCCGTCATTGCCTCCGTATGAGGAGAGGAATGGAACAATTGTTGTGAAATGGCTCGCCCAATATAACTGGGATTGGCTCAAGGCTGTGGCGCAAAGAATACCGCGCACAAGGGATTAAGCTTCGCTGTTTACAGTGAAGAGTGTACTCATCTCAGGAAAGCCCTCTGCTGGAGTCCAGATCCCGATTTGAAAACGGCGGACGTGCTCTTCTGCCTCCGTGCCCAAAATGTGGGGATTGACACCAAGCACTGGCGTGTCATCTCTCACAAAAAGGGTAGCAACTGGGAAAGTAGAAAAGGTGCTACCCTGGTTGCGAAGATGGAGCAGGGCTCTGTGGATACGCGGATCAAGGTCCGGGAATCGCTTGAGTCTCTTTTTTGGGAAAATTTATTTCATAATTGATCCTAAACGAGTGACCAAAGCGATTCATGCTACCGTCCAGTGACGGTTACTGAAATAAATTTGCAGCACTCTAAAGTGCTGAATACATTGAAATCGACGAGCTACGGGCACAGCTTCCAATTTGTTATCTTCATTATCTAAGCGCTTTGTCGATGGCGACATGATATTTTTGAACGCCGCAGCGACATCATAAATTAGTATGAGTTTGACATAAAAGAAGAGGAAGAACCACAGTCGTCGCGTAGCCCTGTCGTCGCCAAAACAATCAACAATCATAAGAATACGTGGAAAAATAATTTGACAGCTGTGGTCCATAGTTCGTCGTTTTCATTGTATTCGGGCTATAAGGTCGCTACTTCCCTTATAACTAGAATGCCAAAAACCAAACCCTCATAACAGCTATTCAGGAGCGCTGGGTGTTCAAACAAAACTATATGAAGAAAACTCGGTCAAACCCAGAGCATGTCTTATAGTGTCTTCTCACTTCACTGTTGCCAAACTTGCACAGTTCTGCTGTCTGAACTTGGTGGCAGCAATGTTGTTAGTACCAAAATCGATAACAAAATCGATAAAAATATCGATAACAAAATCGATGAAAATCGATTAAAAAATCGAAAACAAAATCCATAATAATATCGATAGCAAAATAGTTAATAAAATCGATAATAAAATCGATAATAATATCGATAGGAAAATCGATAACAAAATCAATAACAAAAAAATATCGATAATAAAATATATTAAAAATATCGATAACAAAATCGATGAAGAAATCGATAGCAAAATCGATAACAATATCGATAGAAAAATCGATAATAATATCGATAGAAAAATCGATAACAAAATCGATAAAAAATAACGATAACAAAATCGATAATAATATCGATAGCAAAATCGATAAAAAATAACGATAACAAAACCGATAATAATATCGATAATAATATCAATAAAAATAATATCAATAAATAAAATCGATAAAAAAAATCGTTAAAATAATATCGATAACAAAATCGATAAAAATATCGATCACTATATCGATAAGTTCCGAAAAAAGCTATAGCGAAATTAGTAACAGTATCGATAATTTTGATAACAAAATCGATTAAAACATCGATAACAAAAGCGATAACAAAATCGTTAACAGAATCAATAAAAATATCGATAACAAAACCGATAAAAACATCGATGACAAAATCGATAAAAATATCGATAACAAAACCGATAAAAATATGGATAGTAAAATCGATAATAATATCGTTAACAAAATCGATAAATATTCGATAACAAAATCGATAACAAAATCGATCACAAAATCTATAAAAATATCGATAAAAATATCGATAATAAAATAGTGAAAATATCGATCATTATATCGATTGGTTCCGAAAATATCGATAGCAAAATCAATAGCAATATCGATAAAAATTTGTATAAAAAAATTGATAAAAATATCGATAACAAAACCGACAAAATATCGATTATTATATCGATAAGTCCCGAGAATTACGAAAATCTCTAAAATCCCGAAATAGTTCCCAGATTCAGTCTCTGTGCCTCTATCAATATCCTTTTCTCTACAACTACCTTTATTTTAATCTTTCTTCCTTTAACTTCATTTTTATTTTTATCGGTATCCTCTCCCCATCTTTTTCTTTATATTTATCTTAGTTTTTATACCCGAGTGCACTTGTGCACAAGGGTATTAACTTTGTTCACATAACGGTTGTTTGTAACAGGCAAAACGATTCGAGATAGATATATGTAGACAAATGTATACATCCATGATCAGAATGAGNCTATCAATATCCTTTTCTCTACAACTACCTTTATTTTAATCTTTCTTCCTTTAACTTCATTTTTATTTTTATCGGTATCCTCTCCCCATCTTTTTCTTTATATTTATCTTAGTTTTTATACCCGAGTGCACTTGTGCACAAGGGTATTAACTTTGTTCACATAACGGTTGTTTGTAACAGGCAAAACGATTCGAGATAGATATATGTAGACAAATGTATACATCCATGATCAGAATGAGAAGAGAAATCGATTAAGCGGTGACTGTTTGTCCGTCCGTCCGTCTGTGCACACGATAACTCGAGTAAAAAAGGAGATATCCTAACGAAACTTGGTACGCGCACTTCTTTCGGGCGTAGTACGGATGGTGTTGAAAATGGGCAAAATCGGACAATAACCGCGCCTACCTCCCATATAACGGTAATTTTCAGAAATACGAAAACTGCGATATTTTAGTAACTACTAAAAATTGACATTAATAATCATTTTTAGACGAGAAATAAGAATATTATAAATTTTTGGAAAATGGGCGTAGTTTCTTCCAAACTTGGCACAGTTGTTGGCCTTGCTACAGCATACCACGCCCGNCGGTAATTTTCAGAAATACGAAAACTGCGATATTTTAGTAACTACTAAAAATTGACATTAATAATCATTTTTAGACGAGAAATAAGAATATTATAAATTTTTGGAAAATGGGCGTAGTTTCTTCCAAACTTGGCACAGTTGTTGGCCTTNGCACCAATTTCTTCCAAACTTGGCACAGTTGTTGGCCTTGCTACAGCATACCACGCCCGCATCCCATATAACGGTAATTTAGGGAAATACAAAATCTTCGATAAATCAGTAAATATTAAAGCTAATTTATTCAAAATTTATGCTTGCAACAATTCTTTACCAAGAAATACGTTGATGATAGATTTTTGGAAAATGGACGTGGCGCCGCCCACTTATGATCACATATATGGATCTCGTTAACCGTTCTACCAATTTGTGCTTACCACATAAATGCAAAATGTTAAAAATTATTGAAATCGGACTAAAATTACGGCCGCTTTTCATATAACGGTAAATTTCAGAAATGCTTGAAACTTCAATATTTCGAAATATTGGGACGCTAATTTACTCAAAATTGAGACCACCCGGCTTACCATGCAGTGATGCCAGACATTCTCTGTTAAAAATCCCACGAAAATGGGGAAAAAATCCCTCAATTACCCACATCTTGAAAATTTATCCCACATAATTCCCAACGAATTTAAACATATACATGTTTCAGTAGTAAAGCAGTAAAATTCATATAAAATAATAATAATAGTTTGGCGCTTACACATATGTGCTTTTCCTCCAATTTGTGGCGGTCCCCTTGATGTTGTCACACAAAGGGGAGGGACCTACAGTTTTACGCCGACTCCGAATGGCGAGTGTGTTTTTATGAGAAGCTGTTTTTCATGGCAGGAATACACTCGGAGGTTTGCCATTGCCTGCCGAGGGCCGACCGCTGTTAAGAAAAAACCCCTTTTTCTGCATTTTTTCACTCATTCATTTTTTCACTTTCATTTTTTTGCTCACTCACTAAGGGCCTAAAAGAATTTTTTGGTGACTTTAAAATTGAAGCACATTCATGTGCTATTTAACATTTCATCAGATAATTTGTTCCGCTTTTTACATGAAACACCAGTTACAACTGAAAAGATTCTTTCTTACTCAGCGCTTGAATTGGTTAACGTAAGAAAATTTTCGAAATTGTCCTTATACTTTTTAACAATTATATACCATTTCACTCCACATCACATCTTCAGAACGATTAATTACGTAAGAATGTCGAATATTCTTGAATTTTGATCAATTATGCAACAATAACTGCGTCAAAAGAAAATCCCTTATTTATATGAAATGTCCCTTTTTTCCCTTTTAATAATTTTTGATGCAAAATATCCCTCAAATAGGGAAATTACCCACAATCTGGCATCACTGTTACCACGTAGCGGTAGCTTTCAAAAAGGTTAAAAATCATATATTTAATACTTGCGCCGGGTATTTAATGTTCGGCTCCACCCGAACTTAGACTTTCTTATTTGTTATTTTTATTTTTATCATATTCTTCATATACATATTCCCCTTCACCTTTGCCCTTATATAAGTAAAGTGTTTAAATTTACCTTGGTCTTCATTTTTGCCTTTATCTTTACCCAACTTTGTTTTTGTTTTTATTTTTACCTTTTCCTTTATCCTTTTCTTTATCTATGTACGTACTACTATTGGCGTCGTTTCGTTGATTCAGACACATTTTATCTTCAATGCTGCTCCTGTCTTCTAAATCAGAGGTGCTAAAGAAATTTAAGTAACTGAGCTAAACGAAAAGAACGTCAATACCAATTACAAGAATATTGTTCTGAGAATTGAAAAATATTTCAACCCCAAACTAACAAATCAATGCTACAAGCATACAGCTTACAGCGCTCTTATACGATATGTATTTGCATTTGTAAATGCTACTTTTTTGTATATACTCGTATGCACTATATATTGCAACCAGAAAAGTAGCATTTACATATGCAAATACAAATCGTGAAGGAGCACTATTAGCCAATGCAAGCCAACGCGAGGCACCAGTGAATGAATGTCAATCGAGTTTTGTCCCGTTTGTTTTTGCTGAGTCAACTGCTTTGTCCACACGCCTTTCGGGCTGTTTCGTTAATTAGAGCTCAAAAATAAGTTATTTACTCTCCCACAAGTGTCAAAAATGTGTCAACACGTGCCAAAGTGCCCAGAGCGGGAGGAACGCAAAAAACACATTTTGTGCCCGGAATCTGCGTATCAGCTCTAAACAATGATTTTATGTGTACGGCGAATATATTTAGCAAATACCTACATTTTTGGAAGCTTTAAGGCCAGTATGCAGCTCTCAAGAAAAGCAAAAATGCCATATAAGATGACGCACAAGAAATGGCTAAGAAATTTTCTTGTGTAAAATTTTCTTGAGGCAGTACGTAGATCTTAAGAAATTTGCTACGCTCTCTACTACGGTTTTCTAAAGTTTTTTGTGAAAAGGCAACCCATGCTTGCTACAGAAATATATGCCCGTTCCATTATTTCTCGAGCAAAGAGCGAGACAACAGGCTGGTCAAGTATCAGTTGTCAAAATTCCCTGTATGCAGCTCTCAAGCAGTGATCGGACTTCTACCACATTGTGGTAGATCTGCCACTTTTTTGAGCATCTACCACATCTACCACACAAGGTCTGAAATCTACCACATATTCACGTTTTTGAGTAGTTTAGTTAATTCTGAGAGCAAAAATGTGAGTATAAAATAAAGTGTAAAATAGTAAATTTTATCAATATTCAATTTTTTGACAGGAAATGTGGTTTTATTGTGTTAAATTGCAAAATATATGATTTATAAAAAGAATTAATAGCGAAAATGGTAAAAAGCGGCGATTTTTGTGAAAATATTAGCAAATTTCAGTGCATCTAAAGTTTCTTAAGCGTTCTTTACTTTTGCTTCAGAGTTTTCAAAATCGACAAATCCCAAGTAGCGTTTTTTGGAACGCGCCACATTTGTTCGCTACATCGTGATGTGATAAAAAGGAAAGCTGGCAGCACTCCGCAAGGTTGCAGAAATCTTTCGAAATATGTTCGAAAAATATCTCGATATGGAAGGAACTGCTTTACACTGTTAAGGAAAAAAATTGCCAAAACTCAACGAAATTTTTGCAACTTCAGTCTTGCACTTTATTATACTATAATTAATTTTTTTTAGATTCTAATTAAAATGTTTGCAATTTAGGTGAAACCTTGCAGAATATTTTTAATTTTTGTACAAATTTTGACACAAAACCTGAGATCTACCACATTTTTTTGAAATCTACCACATTTTTTTCCAGATTCTACCACACAAATTTATTTTTGAGTCCGATCACTGCGCTCAAGAAAACGGTCAAGTAAAAAATTGCAATTATTTCGTGTGTGTGTCCGAGGAATTTTGACATCTGATCAGTGTTGCCAGGTCTTCGGCATGAGAAAACGTCCCTCATGGTGTGAAAAAACGTCATTTCCTACCCAAAAACGTTTTATTCAAATGAGTGTTCAAAAACTTGTTCTTATTAAACTTTTATTATATACAAAGGTACATATGTATGTACATAAGGTATATTAAAATGTCGTTTTGACAGAGCACATTTAAAATTCATTGTAAACTGGTTTGAGATCGTTAATATAAAAATCATTTTATACATCCACTGCCTATAAAATAGGCAAAATAAAGTAACGAAATAGGCTGGAAAAGGCAAAATAAAATAGCGAAAAAGGCAGGAAAAGGCACTAGGTATTGTAAAAAAGGCAAAATAAAATAGCGAAAAAGGCAGGAAAAGGCAAAAAAAAGGTATTGCAAAAAAAGCAAAATAAGGCACTAAAAAAAGACAGAAAATACGAAGAACAATCAAAAAATATATTTATTTTAGAAATGTTTATATTACAAGTCAAAAGAGAAAAACTATGAACTAGTTTCATTATATGAAAAATTTGTACTTTGAATCTTTGACTATTTTCTCCTTTCGAGTTTTTAACTCACACAACTTTTATCTCTATAGTTGTAGTAACATTGAACCACAAGGTGCATTTTGAAGTTTTCTGGCAGCATTTTCATTCGATTTTCGCGAAGAAAATCCTTGAATGTACTAAATGTGCGCTAAAGGTAGAAAAGGCAAAAAAAGGCAAATATCTTAAAAAAGGCAAAAAAAGGCAAATATCTTAAAAAAGGCAAAAAAAGGCAACATCAAATGTGTATATGGAATCAGGGAAAGCTAAATCGTGGACATTCTTAATCGAATATACTCTATCTCTTTAGCAGAAAAAAAGGCAATTTCCATAAAATCCGTTCCCTGGTCATCACCATTTTGATCGATTTTGGCTATTTCTCTATTGTTTATTTAATGTTTATTATTTTTCCATTAAAGCCAAGCTCATTATATAACAAACAAAATATAAATACATATTTCAAACTTTGTGCAAAAATTATAAAAAATCTGCAAAGCTTCAGCTAGATTTTCAACTTTTTATTTCGATTATTTTTTTTTGAGTATGCAGTTTGATAGCCCATTAAATTTCAGGTCAATAAAGTGCATTTTTAAAGAAGCTAAATAATCGCGTTGATTTTTAATATATATTTTTTTTTATTGTATGCAATTGGTAAGGGGGTCGGTTGTCGAAAATGCTAAATTACGTTCTGCTAAGAAGGAGCATAGCAATATTTTAGCCTTTTTTGTGTTCTTTAGATTTTCAATGAAGTCTTAAAATAGCCGCCTACTTTTTTCTGACTTTTTGATGCTTTTGCGAGCGTACGTGCAAGAGATCAGCTCTTCCTGATTTGGCTTTTAATGTGCAATTGCAAACATTACAATAAGCCTCGTAACCTCAAGTGTTTACACAACCAGCCTCTGAACACGGGATCTTTAGTCCAAGACTCCAAAAAAATGCGCGTACGCTTGGTATGCATCATATTTAAGTCATCTGCGTCTAAAGAATAAATATCTTTTGAAGCAGCTGCTGCAAAACACAAAGATTGTAAAGATTTATTAAGAAAATAATTCAAAATCAGTTCTACTTACAAGATTTAGTAACAGAGAAAAATTACTGGGAAGTTAAAAAACGTCATTTTTTACACAAAAAACGTCCAAACGTCAACAGGATACAAAAAACGTCCAAATGACGTTAAAAACGTCAACCTGGCAACGCTGCATCTGATACTTCACAGCCTGTGACAGCCTGTTGCCTCACTCTTTCCTCAAGAAATAATGGAACGGGCATATATTTCTGTTGCAAACATGGGTTGCCTTGTGCTCTTTTTTTACAAAAAACTTTAGAAAACCGTAGTAGAAGGAGTAGCAAAATTCTTAAGAACTGCGTAAGGAAATTTGACTCAAGAAAATTTCTTAGCAGTTTCTTGTACGTCATTTTATATGGAGTTTCTGCTTTTCTTGAGAGCTGCATACAGACCATTAGTGGTATTTGCCAATTTTGTGTTTTACAAAATTTGCTCTAGGATGTAAACAAACAACAGCTGTTAGACAATTTGAATTTGCACATTTCTACCCGAAAAAGAGTCCAGGCTATTTCGGGCACGAAGAAGAAGACATCTACGATCCAAAGGTGGAAAGTATTCGCTCTCTGTTACCCATTTTTATTGCGTGGTGAACGCTTTCTGGACTGTTTTGGGCACCCGCGGGCTCGTGTGGAACAAACCTAACGCTTGTTTGGATTGGTTTGCTGTGTTTGTTGTAACTGAGCCAAAGAGAGCTACAGTGATGTTGTTGTGAGCTTTGCTACGATTTTTCAAAAATTTTAAAATTTTCTGCCCGACTATGCTTTATCCTATTTTTACTACGCTGTTTATATTTCATTCAACTTATGGGCAGCTATTTGTAAACCACTATAACTTCGAAAATGTGGTAAATATGCCATAGCTTCAATATGTAAATGTATGTACATATGTATGACGAGATCTTGATTAATTGCTTTTGACCTACTTATGCACGAACTAACTAAAGTACAATTGGCAAATCAATTGGCACAATTATCGAACTCGAATTTACCGATAAAAATTAAAGTACTAGATTATTCAAGTATAATATAATATATTTGAGACAGTGGCGGGACTTATCTATTAACAGCTTGACTATTTTTCACCCGATTTTAAAAATCAAACATGAGAAGAGGATTTATAGGCCTTTAAAATTATGTATAACAATCTAGTGGTAGTCTTCGATTGTTGCGAGTTTTTGTCGCGTAAAATTAAAAAAAAACTCTAATTTTCCTTATTTTTCAACTTTAACCGTCGCTTCAAACATTAAACTGTTACTCGGTAGGGTCGACAACCTGAATGAAAAGTTTTGTTACATGTACATAAATGAAGAACACACTGCTTGTTAAAAAGTTCTAGTCAGAAAAATAATAAGGTTGTCTGTGAAGCAATAAACAAATAGGACTAGTGGAAATATGTGTTGCTTTATTTGATGTTATTAAAAGTACGGTTCCTGTGTTCACCTAAGTACCAACGATTTTGTTTTTTTGCTCGCCAAACAAATTTGAGCGTACGGATTTTGTACGGATTTTTAACCCACCACTTTTTGTCCGTGTACGGCTTTTAGACTCTAAACGTCTGGCAGCCCTGTTTTATCTTCAGGCGCTAAACGGTTAAGTAGTATATCAAGCAACGTTGATGGGCCTTCACCAAGTATTGCTAAAAGTCTTATAAGCAACGTAGAAATAATTTTAGATTTCTCCAGCGAAAGCGAGTCGGTAGAATCTGGAGACATTAGAAAATGTGAAATTAAGCTCAATTGAAGGCCTATCTTAAGGAAAAACGAGCTTATCTCGGTGGAAATCCTTTCGATTGGTGGAAAACTAAACTAAAATACGACAAATTGACAGATCTGGCCCGAAAATATTTGAGCGCTCAACCCGCAGCGATCCAAGTGAACAATTTGTTCAGTGCAGCCGGCCTTATATACGAGCCTCTAAAAAATCGCCTCATAGGAGAAAAGGCAGCATTATACTTCTTTTGAAATATAATGTGCCCCTTTTGAACTTTGGCTACTATATTTAAACACTAGGCCCATTCTTTTGCAACCGAGCTACAAAAGAACACTCGCTTAAATGACGAAATACACGCAAAGCAACAACACAAACTCGGCTATTTATCCGAGTTCCGCCAGGTCGGTTATAAATTATGCGATCTGGAGAGTAGTGTTGTTAAGTGAAAAAACTGCTCTATTGTTAATGGTTAATGGGAAAGTGGAGAGGGAAATTTTTGTTTTCGTATATACTTGAGTTATATTTTAAATAAGTATGTATATTACGCAAATACCTCGCATAATTACTAATTTCTATTGTTTTTTGTGTCTAAATCCCGTTGAACTAATCACATGTTGCCAGCTACCAGCAGGGTTGCTTAAGTAGCTAAAAGGAAATTTTACCCGAGTTGAGCGTTCTTTTGTCGCTCGCTTACAAAAAAATGCAGCTCGCACTCGTTCAATGTTCTAATAATTTACAAAATTTTTAAGTAATAAAAACTATGACTTAAGTTGATTATAGCTATTTTAATTGTTATTATTCGCATTCGCATTCGCGAATGAGAAAAATATGACATTCGAAACACCCCTGATACATACCAGGGTTGTTGCGAATATTCGCATTCGCATTCGCAACCGCGGAGCTTCCGCATTAATTTTAACATTCGCATTCGCTTTCGCTTTCGCAATAATCGATGCGGATCTTTTGCGAATGCGAATATTGAAGGAACCGAAAATAACAGTTTTTTTTACCAGTTAAACTTGGCCAAATATTTTTTATTCCCAATTAAAAGTCTTTTCAGGATAATAAAGAAACCGCTTATCCAAATTAAACAAGTTTGGTACCAAATGAAGGAAATGTCTAACCGAGCAAAGCAACCCATTGAAAAATATTTCAATAAAAAATGTTAATTAATTGCCATAGAACAAACCTTGGGTCTGGTATATGAATTTCTTTAGTATTAAATGATAAAAAAATACAAATTATTTCTGCTTAAAAGCTATTTCAGTCACGGAAGAAAGGGTTAAAAATGAATTACAAAAACTAAAATCGAAAAACGCTGTTGAATTACAGGTTCTCCAAATTCAGAAACAACCAAAAGAATGATAATGAAGAATTCTTTGGAAAACAACGGTATTTAAACAACGATCTTGCCATGATACAAGATTGTGAAGATGGAAGTCGGAGGATACATCCGACATTTGCAGCCCGATGCAATANAAGCTATTTCAGTCACGGAAGAAAGGGTTAAAAATGAATTACAAAAACTAAAATCGAAAAACGCTGTTGAATTACAGGTTCTCCAAATTCAGAAACAACCAAAAGAATGATAATGAAGAATTCTTTGGAAAACAACGGTATTTAAACAACGATCTTGCCATGATACAAGATTGTGAAGATGGAAGTCGGAGGATACATCCGACATTTGCAGCCCGATGCAATACTCAATGAAGAATTATTGCACCGCAATAAAAAAACTAAATATAACTGAAATACCTCTCAACTGGTGCAGCGTCAATTGAAAAGAATTTAAAATTTTGTCAAGCTTCAAGTTTTTCAAGTTTGTCGCCTCGGGCGAGTAGTTATTTAGCGGCGCAGGTTTGATTTACGATCCTTTAAAAACTTTTTGTTGAATACAATGTTCCAATTTTTTAATTCAAATACTAAAAAAACATTATTAAAAATTACTAACCTTTCCATTTCTATTTAACTAAATCACCTAATTTACTTACCTAAATTATTTCTTAACATGCAAAAATGACTAAGTTCGGGCGGAGGCGAACATTAAATACTCGGCGCAAGTCTTCAATATAGTTTTCCCACATTTCCGAAAACTACCGCTACATGGTAAGCAGAGGTGGTTTTACGTCTATTTCAAACATCTTCGATGAGATAAACTTATATAGATATATGCGGGCGGCACCACACCCATTTTCCAAAATTCCATATTAATGTTACTTCTTTTCAAGGGATTGTTGTTAGTATCAATTTTAAGTAAAATTTTCTTCCTTAAATTTCGAAATATTAAAGTTTGAAACATTTCTGAAATTTACCGTTATATAAAAGTGGGCGCAATTTTAGTCAGATTTCAAAACTTTCAACGTTTTGCCTTTATGTGGCAACCACAACAATCATACCGAGTTTGTTACACATTGATCGAGCGGTTACCCAGATACACATATGTGGTTATAAGTGGGCGGGGTCACGCCCATTTTCCAACCTTTTATTATAAGCCTATTTTTTGCTAAAGAATTATTACAAAAATCAATTTTGAATAAATTAGCTTCAGTATTTACTGATTTATAGAAGCTTTCGTATTTCTCTAAATTACCGTTGAATAGTAGTTTTGAGTGAATAAGCTTCAGTAGTTACTAAAATATGGCAGTTTTCGTATTTCTAAAAATTATCTTTATATGGGAGGTGGGCGTGGTTATCTTCCGATTTTGCCCATTTTCAATACCATTCGTCCAGCGCTCAAAAAAAGTACACATACCAAGTTTTGTTAAGATATCTCAATTTGTGCTCGATTTATAGTGTGCACAGACGGACGGACAGACAGTCACCGCTTAATCGATTTCCTCTCATCGATTATCCTTTCATTCTGATCATTTATGTACATATTTGTCTATATCTATCTCGATTCGTTTTGGCTGTTACAAACAACCGTTATGTGAACAAATTTATAATACCCTTGTGCACAAATGCGCTCGGGTATAAAAAACTTGACATCCGCATTCGCATCCGCATCCGCGGATGTAGCGTTTAAACATCCGCATCCGCATTCGCATCCGCGGACGTCTAAAATTCCACATTCGCAACATCCCTGATACATACATATGTATGTACTCGTAGTTGGTATGATTGCCGTACCTACATATATTTTCTAACCGGTATGCGTTGTTGGCCACTGTAGCCAAAGGGTTATATACAATTTTCTACAAGGAACGCGATGGATTGCCAAATGAAATGTGAAATGCAAGGAATGAAACCGATTCAAAATAACGTTCCGGTTTGGGTTTCGGTTTTGCCAAGTGTTTCGGTTTCGGTTTTGGTTTCGTTCTTCAAAATTTATTTCGGTTTTGGTTTCGGTTTCGTTCCGGTTTCGGTTTTTCACAGAAATTTTGTTGATATTATNATGAAACCCCTTCATTTCTGTGTCCTTTACAACTATACACGTGAAAATGAAAATCAAAATGACTTCTTCCAAATAACCGATGCCAGATCGGAGATTTAATTTATTAGGCACCATTTTAGTAGCTTTTTGCGAAAAGTTACCTTGACATACTTATTTACTACTTAACAAGAATTTTAGCAAAATATTGCTGATTTTGGTTAAATAAATCATTTATTTCAAAGAAATTTTGATTTATTATTTTTGTAAATTTCTGGAAACCGATTGAAACCTGTGATTGAAATGGTTTCGGTATCGTTCCTTTTCAGGTTAAGATAACGGTTACGGTTTCGGTTTCGGTTTTGAAAAACGAAACGGTTTTAAACAGTTACGGTTTCGGTTTGGGTTTCGGTTTCATTCCTTGGTGAAATGTCATAACTGGGCACTTGGTACATCACCTGAAATATTTGTCACACTATTTTTCGGATGGTACTAGTAATATCGGTTTGGTACAAAATTCATTTACCAAGCATTCATAGATTTTCAGAGTACTTCGACATTGAAACACACATTTGAATCTGTGTCTCTGAAAGAGTTTTGGGTTAGTTTTAAGAGTAAATATCATGACGTTGCTTCCTTCAGTCACAACGCACTCTGTCAACAGGGTTTCCAGCTTACACTTATACAAAGAAACAATTCAGGTCGACATTATACAATAACTAATAACAGTGAAACAATTTGATTCTTCACATTAAAATTTAAAGAATGTATACTATTTCTAGTAAAAGTCTTTATTCATATTTAAATTGCACTGCCTTTGTTTTTAGTATATTGATGTGGGGTTCCATAAAATGAAAGGTGTTTAGTAAGAGTTAAATCATCTTAAAAGTTTAAGAACCCCTGCACTAAATTGATGTGTTTCCCCGCCTTTAAAAATTAGAAAGTGCCAACAAACCCTAAAGCAAATTAATTTCGTCAAGCAGAAAACAGTTCATGGTTATGAAAAGTGAACTGATTTTTTTCGAAATCGATTTTTTGCATCTTGTAATAGATACAACTAAGCTGAACCCTAAATTGTGAGCCAATGATCTCAGTGTACGTTTCAAAGAGGTCTAGTCATACAAGTTTACAACCGCAGCTAATTCCCGAGTTGATCCGGATCAACGGTGTCGTCTGTTTATGCTTTAAGTATGCAGCTTTGTAGCCCATTTAATTCAAAGTGCAAATTTTAAGTAGCTTGCACTTACCGTAGATTTTTTGGTAATTTCTTTTGTGGAAGATGTTGCTCATTTTCTCTATACAAAAAAATAGTTGAACATACTTTCGGAAAATCAACGGCAAGACCGAGCTACTTCAATTTTGCACTTTTCTATACAACAATTTAATGGGCTACAAAATTGCATACTCAAAAAAATTTTAGAAAATCTGATTAAAATATTTAAAATTTTGATCCACATTTGTTGAAATTCGTCGAATTTTTATAAATGTTTCGCAAAGTTTGAAATTTTGATTTACATTTTTTTTAGATAGTAAGTTATATTTTCATAAAAAAATATTAAACATTTTTTAAACAAAGAAAATTAGTCAAAACTTGGTAAAATGTCTTTTCGCTATTTACATTCTCGCCATGGTACATATTTATTGTGTGTATACATTTTTGCGATCATTTTTCAAGTTTGTTCTCATTGTTTGGTTTTAAATAAAACTGTATTAAAAGATGTTATGTCTTTTTATTCTAAAAACAATATTGTAGGTTCGGACTCGATTCTTTAGAAATGTCCCAATTTTAGGCCACAGATATCTGGTCGCCGTACCTATAGGCGATCCCTACGAGACATTCGTCCATATGAATAAAAACTAAGCAATTGCTTTTTATTAAATTTGCAGATCTTTTAGTTAAATTTCTTGAATAAATCGTGTAAAATGTCTGAAATTTTATGAAAAGGCAATTGCTTAGTTTTTATTCATACGGCCCACTGTCTATTATAGACCTTTGACAGTTTTTGAAAGAGCACACCGGTATAACATCGTCATCAAAGCTATTGTTCTTTATACATACATATGTACTTATGTATTAGGGATGTTAATTTTTCGGCTTTTTCCGATCCCGGGATTTTCGAGATGGCGTTGACAAAATCCCGGGATCCCGGGATTAGTCCCGTGATTTAGATATTCATTACTTTTCAACAACTTGAATCGAAAAAATTGCTTCTATATTGTTTGAAAAGCTCTCCTACCATGAAATAAATACTAAATAAATGGGTTTGAAACCTACTTTTTTATTTAAAGAGGCGTTTTTATTTTTTCTCTCTGACCACAGGATTTCTTTTGAAGGAATTTGTAATTTCAAAGATATGATTAATTCCAAAAATTATTAAAAAAATTCAATGCAATGTAGAATAAAAATATGGGTAACAAATGCAATAGGAATTTTTTTTTAATTTAAAAAATTTAAATTTTTTGAATTCACAAGGACGAATAGGTAATTTTTAAGCTGACAAAGTCTGAAAAACGAGATTCTGTTATCGAGTTTATATAAGCCCTTAACATATAATTTTTTCAAAAACAAATATTGCGAAATTACAAGGATAGAATTTTAAAATGATATTTTCAATATTTACCAGCCCTTCTGTACTAGAAACCTGTGAACAGACTTAAAAAAATTCTGTGTGGTAGAATCTGGAAAAAAATGTGATAAATTTCAAAAAAATGTGGTAGATCTCAGGTTTTGGATCAAACTTTGTGCAAAAATTAAAGAAATTCTGTAAGGTTTCACCTAAATTGCAAACTTTTTAATTAGACTCTAAAAAATTTATTTTATTTATTTATTTATTTATTTATTTAGCCAATGAATACAATAAAAATTCTTATAGGCTAAGTAGAAAATAGTTTGACATTATTAATACATAATAAGAAAAAATAAAACTACTTATAAAAAAGATTCAGAGAATTCCTAAAGCGATTTTTTGAAGTTGAAAAATCGATATCAACATATTTATAAATTCTGTTGAATTCAATAAAGGCTCTAGTGACGGGAGCATTTCGTCCATATAGAGCCCTAAAAATACCAACATGGAAAAACTCTGAGCGTAGAGGTCTGGCAGGTATATTAAAGAAAATCCTCTCAAGGAGCACGGGACAGTCTACAACACCACAGACTAGATCGAAAACAAAAGATAAAGAAAGGATTATTCTCCTACTTTGCAAGGATTTTAAGTTTATCAACAGGCATCTCGATTCATAGGAAGGGATAGGGTCCGAAAAGCGTAAGTTATGTAGCGCAAACCGTAAGAAAATTTTTTGGATCCGCTCAATCCTAGCAATATGACACGCATAATAAGGAGACCAGATAAAGGACGCGTATTCAAGCCTGGAGCGTACAAAAGCCATATACAAAAGTTTCAGTGTATACGGGTCGGTGAATTCCCTACCATGGCGCCTTACAAAAGCAAGCATGGAATACGATTTTGTAATAATAAAATTTATTATATAAATTGAGTCAAAAATTACTCCAAGGTCCTTAATTTCATTTAAACGCTGTAGTGGCGACATGGAAATATGATAAGAGCTCTGAATAATATTACAATGTTTAGCATAGGTAACGTAAAAGCATTTATATGTATTCAACGAAAGACGATTTTTTATGCACCAATTGCTAACAGTATCGATATCGTTTTGCATAAATTGAGAATCGAGAGAGTTACTGATCGGAGAATAAATCTTAAGATCATCCGCGTAAAGCAGAAACTTTGACGAGGAGAAACATGTACAGATATCGTTAATAAACAAGGCAAAAAGCAATGGACCCAGGATGCTACCTTGCGGGACTCCTGAGCGTGCAACAAAAGGCAGAGACCTAACATTGTCGAAAACAACCATGCAACGACGATTGTGTAAGTACGATGAAATCCAGCTCAGGAAAACTGAGTGGAAACCGATGCAGGCTAATTTTTTTAACAGGATACTATGGGACACCCTATCGAAAGCCTTAGAAAAATCAGTATAGACCGTGTCAACCTCAAGCGCTGATTAGAAAGCAGTTATGCAGTCATCTGAAAACACTGCTACACACCCGGTATAAAGCCACGCTGCTGCGGACATATTGAATTCTTAGCAGCAGATAAAAGTTTGTCTTGGACAATGCACTCAAAAAGTTTTGACGTGGCAGAAAGCTTTGAAATGGGTCTGTAGTTGCTGATATCGTTTTTGTTACCACTTTTAAAAATGGGAGTAATGAACGCTAATTTCCAGTTGTCTACAAAAGTGCCCGACCATAAGGATTTATTAAAAATGTCCAATAATGGATACACTAAAGATTCACACTGTTTAAACAAAAGTGCAGACAAACCATCATCGTCAGTTTGTGAGGAGGGTTTAAGCCGAGCAATGCCACTAAGCACATCCTCAGAAGTAAGTGTTAATTTGCCAAATTCAAGAGACTTGAATATCGAAAGAAACGTTCTCATCGCTATTGGAATCTGTTGTGAAATTGGACTTAAAAAATTCAGCGAATAAATTAGCGGCTTCTGCAGGAGTATTAGCAGCATTGTCATNTGAATATCGAAAGAAACGTTCTCATCGCTATTGGAATCTGTTGTGAAATTGGACTTAAAAAATTCAGCGAATAAATTAGCGGCTTCTGTAGTAGTATTAGCAGCATTGTCATCCATAAAAAGTGCCGACGGAATGCTGGAACAAGATTTTTTCGAATTAACGAAATGCCAAAATGCTTTTGGATTTGATTTTAAGTTGGCTTCAAAACTAAGGACATAGTTTCTATGCAAAAATTTATCCAAACATACGAATTCATTGGAGTATTTTTTATATTTTAGTATAAAAAAGTGCAAGATTGAAGTTGTTAAAAATTGCATTGAGTTTTGGCAATTTTTTTCCTTGACAGTGTAAAGCGTCGTATCAAGACATTTTTCGAACATAAGTTTTTTTGCAACCTTGCGGAGTGCTGCCAGCGTTTCATTTTATCACATCTTGATGTAGCGAACAAATGTGGCACGTTACAGAAACCGCTGCTTGGGATTTGCCGATTTTGACAATTCTCAAGTAAATGTAAACAACGCCTCAGAAACTTTAGATGCACTGAAATTTGCTAATACTTTCTCAAAAATCGCCGTTTTTTTAATTTTCGCTATTAATTCTTTTTATAAATCATATATTTTAAAATTTAACATAATGAAACCACGTTTTATGTCGAAAAATTTATTATTGAGAAAATTTACTATTTTACAGTTTATTTTATCCTCCTATACGGCTTTATTTACTTTTAATTGAGAAATTTCATCGCCGCCGGGAATGCGGAATCTTGTATTACATCATTCTTGTTACCATATAGGTAGTGATTAGTGTTGGACAATTTTCGCTCTTAAAATTAAGAAAATTATGTCGAGCAAAAATAAAACTAGGTACTCAAAAACGCGAATATGTGGTAGATTTCAGTTCTTGTGAGGTAGATGTGGTCGATTCTTAAAAAAGTGGCAGATCTACCATAATGGGGTAGAAGTCCGATCACTGCCAGAAACTTGAATCTGTTTAAATTCTACAGGATTTCCTCATTAATTTTATACCCATATTTTTTCTCTAAACACATTTCTCTGAATTTTTTAAATCATTTTTGAATTACTGACGTCAGAGTGAAAAACTAAAAACGCAATTTTACTATATTTGGCCCATAGTTTTGCGAATATATTGATATTTGTGTTTAAAATTTACTATTGCGCGGTGTTATATGTGTAATGAGCTACACATTTATAAAAATATATTAATTCTTAAATAAAAAAAGAAATCTAACCAATTCTGGTCAAGAAAAGGAGTTTCTATTATTGCCATCAGTGCAAATTACAAATCCCGAAAATCGCGGGATCACTTGGCAAGAATCCCGGGATTTTCGACACCTTAAAAAAATCCGGGATCCCGGGATTAACATTCCTAGTATGTATGTACAAATGTGACTATGTCACTCGGATCATTTACGCTACTGGGAAATATCGACTTCCTCTTGCGTATGTAATACATACATATGTATGTATGTGTGGGGTCGAACCCGGTTTCCGCCCAACATCAAAAAAAAAGGAAATGTTTTTTCTAATAGCGGTCGGCAGGCAATGGCATACCTCTGAGTCTATTCTGTCATGAAAAACTGGCTTCTCATAAAAATACAATCGCCATTCGGAGTAGGCGTAATACTGTAGGTCCCGACCCCTGGTTTGACATCAAGGCGCCCGTCGCAAATCGGTGGAAAAGCTCGGCCAAACACTAATGTATTGGGTAAGCGTCACTCTATTACTATTAAATATTATGTATTTACATACTTAATCCTCTTATAAGAGAAATTTAAAAATATTTTATAACCCATACCGATTATAAATCGTACCATTTTAAGAACATGCCTCTGAAAAAAGGTAAGTAATATGCGAATGAAAATAACAAGTCATTGTATAGAAAGTATATGTGTACACATGTAAGTATGTATGTAAATGCATATGACCATTTGTATTGGCGGCGCAATTACAGCAATCAGCAAGCTCGACCAACAATAAAATTAATAGCTAACATACATAATACATATACAATTCTTTGCGCGCATTTAAAAGCGCGCATATACCTGCTATATAAAAGGAAAAAATTTTACAAGGAACCCTTTGGTATGTTTTGAGGTCTAAGCGTACCTGTGTCTAAACAAATACCCATTATCCATTCGGTAGCCAGTTTAGCGGAATCGGCGCTATTTTCGTTGATTGGCGGATACTCTTGCTTGGGCGAACGTAAAGAAAAACGATGGGGAGAAATATATTGTCACTGGCACTTTGTCACAGGTTCCTTTATAACGCTATAAGCTAGGAGTTATACTTGTGCTCTAAGTTTTAAAATTAGCACTCGCACTACAATTACGCATTAAAATATCGGTTGATAAGCGAAAGCGTTTCAATTTCATTTAAAGTTATAATTTGGTAAAACATTTTCAAGCTGACTGTTGAATCGTAAGCAACAGTTAAAAACTATTTTCACTTTAGCGATTTATTCCATTAGCCCACTGCTAGTTTATTCTTTACAAAAACAATTTTCACTTACATATGTACATATGTATGTATGTGTATAAATATAATGTATTCATGTTTTTTCAAAATCTGTAATGCTTTAACATTGGTACACATATAATGTAAGTTTGAATCACTTTATGATATTTCATTCCATTAATTCACAAACACACAGTTTAACAAACGATTTAACTGATAATCAAATTCTAATTTTTGTACTGAGTGGTGGTAATAAATTTGTTTTGCTTTGTTTTTCCACTTTCTTCCTTTATTTATCAGACTATTTTCATCAAGGCGCGATGCGTATTCAGTTTGTGGCACGTTTTACATGTTTTACGGTCGAAATCAAACTGAATTTTCACAATGGCAAATTACTGAGTTTTTAACTTTCCGGTCGCGTGGCTTACTCAGTTCTTGCAGTCCTTCCAGAACATGGACGTGCATATATGTAACAATTACCAGTGTTGCCAACTTTTAATTTTCAAAAGTACCAACAACTTATAAAAAGCGTTTTAACACACTAATAGCGCCAATTTTTTTTTAATCAAAGGATCCTTTTTTCATAAAAGTTTGTATTTAACTAAAGTAAAAAATTAACAATATTTACAAGTATAGTAAAACCCGCTTAAGTACCTCACGAAAAATGTCAGCTTTTTGAGGTACTTAGGCGGGTTGGGTACTTAATAATTACTGATGTAGTTACATCTTCTTGTTAACTTACATAAAACTTGAATAACAACATTTAATGAAGTATACATACTAGAGTTCATAAAAACACTCTTTTTGGAAATTCATAAACGCTACATCATAATATTGTTATTTGTGATAAAAAAAGAGACACGTATTTTTTTATTTTGAAAAAAAGTGTTCTTAGAGGTCGCGTTGGTCGGTTTTTTATAAAAACGCTGATATTCTCAATTTTTTTATTTTCTTGACATGTTAAAATGCAGCTAAAAATGAGGTTTTTACATATAATTACTCTGGTATTATTGGGGAACTTTCCCTTAATTACACACCTGTCTTGGACAATTAGAATGGGTCTAGTTCCCGAAAATATGCTCTCGAAAAGACTCTAGTACAATTAAAACGTTGATACTAACCGATTTACGCATTGTCATGGGTTGGAACTTGTTACCAGGGCGTTTCTGGGGTCGCTAATTAGGAATCTGAAGTCAGTTTTTCGAAATTCAAAATGGCGGTCCATTTTTTTAAAAATGATTGGATTTGTTCGAAGCCGGGCACTCGAGAGTTCTTGTGGTCGCCGATTACGAATCTGAAGTCAATTTTTTTAAATTCAAAATGGCGGATCCAATATGGCGATCAAATTAAAAAAAAGTACTACATACATGGTACTTAAGCGGGGGGATACTTAAGCGGGTTTCACTGTATACATCCATAAATCAATACACAAAACTTTTTAGCTCATGACGATTGAATAGCTCACACGTGCTATGATCACTCATGCTTACGACGTAATACCGAAGTACATACTGCACATTAATAAAATTATAGTTTAAAAAACTAAAACCTCGCTATTATAATTTCCATTCGTACTGTCATCAGGTATGTAACTTGAGAATAGAAATCGCAGCATCTTTTAGGCGCATCAATATTACATAGTTACACCCCGAGCTAATAAAAGGGAGGTAATAATAAAAATGGTATATCTCGAGAAAGAAAAATCGAATCGTAACAACCGAAAATTAATTTTCAAGGGGAAGAGTAATACTAAATGATTCCCTAAGTAGAAATGAGCAAAAAAATTCATGTTTTCATAATATAACATCAAATATGCGCAAAAACCGTGTTTTTGGCACTTTGAGGTTAGGACATCTCAAAATTCTAGTGCTAGAGCAATTGTGCGGGCAGATTTAGATTCAGCACCAAGAAACGATGGATTTTACTTAGGTGCTAAAAAAATCAAAATTTGTACTAATAATTAGAAAAGAAAAAAGAAGTACTTAACTTACCTGCGTACTTCAGCTTTTTATCAATCATGGTTATATTTTAGTGCATTTAAATTTGTAGATTCAGTGCTGCCTTCAGGTTTTAATTATATCGCAGAAATTATAGTTCAGAAGAAAAGCACTAGTTGATTTTAATTGGCGTTTTAATTTTCAAAAATCACTAAATCTAGTGCTTAAGCACCAAGTTGGCAACTATGACAATTACATACAAAGATACACTTGCATATACATTCATACATATCTATTTGCCAGATGGTCGTTTGTGTGGTTGGTAGACATACCGTGCGTTCATCACAGTGGGTCGGTTTGCCACCAGAAAAGTAAAGAGTAAGCACACCTGGTACCAAATGCCCGAGTGGAATAGGACAAATAGCTAATAACTTCAAGGGGTTTTCCTTGATAAAACAGTCTCCTTAAAAGAAGAAGAAGTATTCTTTCAATTAAACCATTACGTGTAGCTTACAGAAAATCAGATCATTCGGCAAGTTGAGCTGGATTTCTGAGGATAATCAATATCCTATGCGCTCCTCAACTTCAATGTAAATTATTAGAGGTTCATGGTAAAGAAATGACAAAGCATTACTTGCACAGTCGAGGACCAGCAATCAATTCGGACTTGAAAGAATTGCCAAGAAATTAAAAAAAAGAAGACTAGATGCGACGAAGCAGATCAGAGTCTTTTAAGAAGTTGTACATTTTCGATTTTCAAACAAAGGGAAAGAGACTAGAAAATGTAATGCGCTAACTGCAGATTCACAAAAAGGTAACTGGCTTAGACGATCACCATTCATATTAGGAATGTTTCGAATGTAATATTTTTCACATTCGCGAATGCGAATACGAATTTTCAAAGTGCGAATGGGTGAATGCGAATGCGAATGTTAAGAATAACATTAAAAAAGCAATAATCAACTTAAGTCATCGTTTTTTTACTTAAAAATTTTGTAAATTATTAGAACGTTGAACGAGTTCTTAATCTATACAGTGTTTTAATCTAGTAGTCAAAGCTCAAACGGGGCATAATACACCGTGAGACAAAAACCAACAATTTTTAAAACACACAAAACTAGGAGCCAAATATAGTATAACTGCGTTTTTCCTTTTTCTCTCTGACGTCATGATTTGTTTTTTAAAGGACTTCGAAATTTCTAGGATATGGTTGAATAAAACAATTATTTAAAAGATTTGGTGCATTGTAGAGTAACAATATGGGTATCAATTAAAAGGAAAAATTCTGTAGAATTGAAAATAATTTAATTTTTTGGTGCACTAGGACGAATAATATGAAAATGTTCTTTTAAAACTTTATCCTTGAATATCCTTGGAAATTTCCAATATTTATTAAAAAAACATAATGTCAAGGAATAATATGTAAACTACAACATCCTCGAATTTCGTCCTTCTAACTTTATTAATTTTAGATAAAAAAATTTACACTTCTCTTTATAAGATATTGATAGTTACAATATACATAAATTTAGATACTGGAATAATTACACTGTACAGCACTCGGCTGGGTATTGGACCAAACCAATTTTTTTAAGAGATTGAGTCATAGGTAAAAAAGTAATTTTTCCATTTTTTGAAGTTAGTCTCCGAAATCGAAAAATGGGCCTTCGAAGTTCGAAATAGGACCTTTGGTAAAAATTATTTTTTATTATTATATGTAAACTAGGCAATGCCCGCTAGCTTCGCGGCGCCTAATAAAAACTTTTGCGTGGGCCAATGCAAAATTAGCGTTTAAAGTAAAAAAGTAAAGTAAAAAAATTGAAACGACTAAAGATCAGAATCCTCCTCATATATAGACCACAAACAGTAGCGGTTTGATGCCATATGGAATACTAATCCCTTTTGATGTCATAAGCTTTGCCGATGGTCTTATTTCCACCTGTGAAATCTCAGTCAAGCGTGCATAATCGTCTTTGATCTTGCAACTATAACATTGGTTCTTATGAGGAGGGCCGAGAATCCTCGTTGCCCCACAGGATGGAAATTTTCCCGTATATTGGCTAATGAGTCGTGTGATCTCATGAATATCGTTCAAATGAAGCCATTGATATACCCACCGTGTTCCTTCCTTGTCAATTCGCCACTTATATGAACTGGTTTCTTTGAGTCTTACTGCTGCAATAACGGCCGCCCCGAGCAATTTCCTTAATCGCAGTAAATGCAAGATCGCATTAAGGGTGCAATGGGGCGTCAGGAAAAGGTGAGCTTACACAATTTCATTTAGCCATCTGAAAAGTAAATTCGTATAGAATAAACATAGGGCCAAAGCGGACTAAGCATATGTGGTTTCTATATATTACGGCTGCAGCGCTATCCTTGGGTAAGGATTTTCTAAATACCTCGATTCCAGCGCAAGCGAGTTTTCTAGTAGTTATTCTATAATAGGACCATATGTGAAAGGTATAACCTCCGACAATTAGACTGAACTCCATCCAGCGGTTTTTGAGTTTAGCCCGAACAACAAAAACAGCTACCATTTTACGTATACAGTTACGTATGTATGTAAATAAAATTTCACACTTTGTGCAAGATTTAAAAAAAACCTTCAAAATGTTCACAAAAAAATTTTACTCTTTCCCAAAAATTAAGAAGAAAGTAACAATCGCCCACTGCGATTTAAAAATCTAGGAGAAAATGGCTCCCAGTCGTCGCTCCGCCAACAAAAACAGTTATATGTTTTTTAATAGCTTTTCAGGAGAGCAAAAAAACTGATTCCTGGTGCCAATAGCTAATATTTTGCAAGTGTCGCATTAAAAAAATTTATATATTAAAAATATGCTATTGATTTAGACAAAAAAACATATTTTTGACCAATTACGACGTGATCAACATTTGCGCCGCTTTAAAGCACATAGCTGTTTTTATACACGATTTAAATTTGCTTTTGGCGGTATGGAATCGTATGCAATTTGTACATAATACTGCCGTTAGGCCTAGATGCAATGTATAGAAGTTGATGACTCGATTATTTAACTCTCCGTTGCTCCTATCTAGCGAAACGTTGGTGTCCTTCTCGTGGGGCTAGATCTTAGGTGGTGACATGGGGGCCCTTAGGGGTTCGGCATGAACTAACAGGGATGCTCCGCATGGGAACCTGTGCAGGACATGTGCTTACGCAGTTTCCGATGTGGAGATTACCGTACCAACGAGCCCAGGGGGTTCCGCATTGCGGGGCTACGGGTGTCCCAATCCCGGGTACCCTAGTCAAAGGCTACCAATCCTGAGTCGGTTAGAGGCTTAATTGGGAGAAGAGTCTGCGACTTTCGGAAGTCAAACCTAAGACTTTAAAAGAGGAACCGCGGGCGAACAGATGCCCCTGGAGTGTGTACGCTGGCTAGATAAGCAAAGCCAGTGAGACGAACAAGGTCGAAAGACAGGCCAGGNCCCCTGGAGTGTGTTCGCTGGCTAGATAAGCAACGCCAGTGAGACGAACAAGGTCGAAAGACAAGCCAGATGCACATGTAAAATCATATAGCTGGGAAGTTCTGCAAGGAAGAATGTGGCTCGTCAAGCTGCTTGAGTAGGTGTAGAAAACCTGAAAAGGAGCAATTCCATGCCTATTGTACACCCGGGCTGGAATTTGTTCCCCAGTAAGGCTAGTAGGACCTGCGAGGGTAGCGAGACGAGCAGAATGAATCAGATGAGTCAAGGGACTTGAACAAGGGTTAAATGTCGATTTTCACTCCGGATAGGGACACCGGGGTGAAATGAGATTAGTAAGTCTTGTGAGAGAAGCGAGACGAGCTGGATGATAATGCTGAAAACTGTGGAAAATGTGGAGAAAGGGTTGAAAACACGGTGTAAATAATTGAGGTAAACCGTGGATTGGTGAATATGTGATAAAAGCAGACCTTCTTAGTTGTACGGTTGAGCATGTGTATTCTGGTATGTTTAGTAGGTTGCGTGGCTCGAGCTGGTCAAGCAAGTCTGGCTGGTGAGCAATACTCCAGTCTGTTCACTGAGGTATGGCCCTTCGGGGAGTATCGCGGGGGCTGTGGTTTAAACCAAAGGCGGTAGAACTCAAAAAGGGTTCGATGTGGAGTTGCATTGCAACCGGGAGCCGGGACCCAAAGAACGGCAGAGACTTTAGGTAGGTTTCGGCCTCACCAAGGTGGTTAGTGTTTCCTCCCACACTGCCTTTGGAACTGAAATGCTTGCATTTCAGGGCAATGATTAAGCCAAAAATTAATCTGTTGTGCCAAATGCGGGCACCGTGATTAAAGCCTTTTGGCAGGTAATCACGTAAAGCCTATATGCATCTGTCCGTTGCTCCTATCTGGCAGGTTAGTGTCCTTGTCGCGGGGCCATATCTTTAGTGGTGACACGGGGCCTGAGGGGCTTCCATGTCAGCATGAACTAACAGAAATGCTCCGCAAGGGAACGTGTGTAGGACATGTGCTTACACAGATTCCTATGTGGAGATTACCGTACCAACAAACGCAGGGGGTTCCGCATGGTGAGGCTAAGGGTGTCACAATCCCGGGTACCCCTGTCAAAGGCTACCAATCCTGAGTCGGTTGGATGCTCAATTGGAAGAAGAATCTTCGGCTTTAGAAAGTCATACGAAAGACTTTAAAAAAGGTACCGCGGGCGAACAGATGCCTCTGGAGTGTGTTCGTTGGCTAGATAAGCAAAGCCAGTGAGACGAACAAGGCCAAAAGACAGGCCATATGCACATGTAAGATCATACAGCTGGTAAGATTTGCAAGGAAGAATGTGGCTCGTCAAGCTACTCGAGCGGGTGTAGAAAACCGGAAAAGGAGCAACTCCATGCCTATTGTCCACCCGGGCTGGAAAGTGCTCCCCAGTAAGGCCAGTAAGACCTGTGAGGTTAGCGAGATGAGCAGAATGAACGAGGTGAGTCAAGTAACTCGAACAAGGGTTGAAAGTCGTTTTTCACTCCGGGAGGGACAGCCCGGGGTGCAATGAGATCAGTAAGTCTTGTGAGAGGAGCAAGACGATATGGATGAAAATGTTGAAAACTGTTGGAAACGTGGAAAATGTTGGATACGTGGAGAAACGTTGAATATGTTGTAAAACACGGTGTAAATTTTATGGTAAAACGTGGAAATTTATGAATGAGTGGAAGTAAAAAGCAGATCTTACTAGTTGTGGGGTTAAGCATGTGTACTCTGGAATGTTTAGTAGGTTGCGTGACTCGAGCTGGTCTAGCAAGTCTGGCTGGCGAGCACTTCTCCAGTCTGTTCAGTGAGGTACGGCCCTCCGGGGAGTATCGCGGGGGCTGTCGTTAGTTACCCGAATGCGGGAGAACTTGCAAGGGTTCGATGTGGAGTTGCATTGCAACCGAATTCCGTGACCCAAAGAACGGTTCACCACACACTGCATTTGGTACTGAAATGCTTGCATTTCAGGGCAATGATTAAGGCATAAATTAATCCGTGAGCTTAACGGGTTCGGTGGAGTTTGGACCGTATACTACGGCAGGTACCCACAATAAAACTAAACTACATCTGTCCGTTGCTCCTGTTATGCAATGAAAAATGGTCAGAAACGTTTTTATTGGATTTTTGTAATAGAAATTAATGCAAAGTGACGAGTGGACAAATAAGTACTTTGTACAAACCATTAAATTGCCAGAGATGCGAACTGTTTTTTTCGGTCAGCGTATTAACTTGACCCAATGCACGTTTTAAAAATTTCGATGGGTGATATCCAATGAAAGCTAAATAAATGAAGCTGCTGCTGAGATAGCCCAATTGAGTTTAAGATATCTAGAAGCGTATTTTCTTAAAAGGTGCCGAGTTTGTATTAGAGTAGAAGGTCGCCAATTTGAGTATATTTTATCAATAAATGAATAAATTTTTCTGCAAACAACTCATGTATGTTTTATTTCACGTCAACCCATCCTTCACAAAAAATATTGATAGATATAGCCCTTGTTATTGACTCTAACATAAAATAATGTCAGTAGCATGTAATAATGTACACCTTGTACCTTGTGTACCTTTGTACTATTTAGCATGTCATTGGTCAGTAATAAGAGCAAATTCAATTTAAATCTATTAAATACATTCTAGCGTGTCTCAGTCCTTTACCCACAAAAGCGGCTATAACTTTTTTTCTATTCGAAAGAGTAAGAGTGGCTAATTTCTGAAATATTTATTAAATTAGCAATTTTTTTATGTAATGTAAAGTTATAGCTCAGTACATTTTTTTTCCTAATTTATAATGGTTCCTTAATATATTTTTACTACATTGCATTTGAGTATGGAGAAGCAACTATCTGGAAGTATTTTACATAAAAAATTTACTAAGTATAGCCTTGTTTGTAGATACAGTTAAAGAACATAAATGAAAAGGCACGACTTTTCTTTAAATCAAAAAAATTTAAATATTTCAAAAACGGTGACACTTTTACCTGAAAAATTTTTGCTTATCAGGGAGCTCACCTCAGCCTTCACCTCAAGTTTGGCAGGTTACTTCTGGGACACCCTGTATACAAGAAATAATTTCATATGTATACTTTAAATAATTAACAATATAAGGATGTGATGGCCACGACAGGCGAGGCTTACGACTTATGTAGTCCATTGATGAATAGATCGGTGGATTGAATACATTTTCTATTGTAGAGTGGACGCTGTCTACCTCTATACTTTTTACCTTTGTTAATTCTTGAATTTCAATTGCAAGCAATGAAATTAAATAGTAGAATCTACGTAGTGTAAGTGGTATGTTCATACATATGTGTGTATGTATGTATTTATTTGGCTTATAATTATTTTTTACATCGAAATCAAAGCACACTCATCTGCGATCAAAAACAGTAATAAGCAAGTAAGTGTATAGCTGTGATCGGACTTCTACCACATTGTGGTAGATCTACCACTTTTTGGAGCATCCACCACATCTACCACACAAGGTCTGAAATCTACCACACTTTCGCATTGTTGAGTAGTTACAATTTAGCTCCACATGATTTTCTTAATTTATTTTTTTTCAATTTTAAGAGCAACAAGTAAGAAAGTCTAAGTTCGGGCGGAGCCGAACATTAGATACCCGGCGCAAGTATTAAATATATGTTTTTCACCTTTACGAAAGCTACCGATACACGGAAAGCCGGGGTGTATCAATTTTGAGTAAATTAGCGTCCTTAAATTTCGAAATATTGAAGTTTCAAGCATTTCTAAAATTTACCGTTATATGAAAAGCGGCCTAATTTTAGTCCGATTTCAATAATTTTCAACGGTTTGCTTTTATGTGGCAAGCACAATAACCGTACCGAGTTTAGTATAAATCGGTAGAACGGTTACCGAGATACATATATGTGATAATAAGTGGGCGGCGCCACGTACATTTTGCAAAATTTTATCATAAGTGTATTTCCTGGTAAAGAGTTGTTGCAAGCATAAATTTTGAATAAATTAGCTTTAATATTTACTGATTTATCGAAGATTTCGTATTTCTCTAAATTACCGTTATATGGGATGTCGGCGTGGTTATGGTCTGATTTCAAAAAATTTCGGCCATTTGGAATGGTGTACCAAGGCCAACAACTGTGCCCAGTTTGGAAGAAATCGGTGTAGCTCTAATGACCTTGCCTTTGTTTTTATCCGCGGATTTATTGGAAAAACTACAGGCAAGTTGTAATGCAGTAAGAATAAACTGGTTGGTAAAGTGGAGTGATATGAAGATCGGATACCACAGAATTTTGGTATTTACTAATGCAAATTTTTGGTGCCCATAAAACACAGCGTCGCTCAGAGAATATTTTCTCACAACGATTTCCTCTAGGTGCGATTGGAAACAGAACCTAATGTTGAACTTGGAACCTGATTGTGTGGCCATTTACACAGATGACTCCAAATTAGACCTCAAAGTGGGAAGGACAAGATCTAGACCACCCTACTGACTGACTGAAGTGACCACTGCTTCGACATGTAATCGGGGAAGCATGCCAACAGAATGGCTCTACATTCAAACGACTTCTGTAGTAGTAGTAGTCGCAATGTATAGGAAATCGAGATTATAGAGTATTATTTCTGTCACTGGCCCGCATTGGCGAAGGTTCGTCGACATTAGTCCCATCGCTACTTTTTTGTGTACCCAACTGTATGATTTTCGTATGATTATGCCTTCAGCAGCAAGATATTTGGCTTCATTTTTAAATAATGGAAGAATATAAGGAGCCTCGAACAGGTATAACTATGGAGTCTTGGTAGCCTAAGGGTGCCTTCTTTTCGCGTGAGATGGAGCCAGCCACGATATCCTAGCTTATCTAGTGCAACAATAAGCGACGTTTAAGTGGTTCAAAATGCATACTGAATTCCGGAAGGCTCTGAAAACAGCCAACAAGCGACAAAAAACATAATTATATGTATCTAAAATTTTCTATATGACTCTAGGTACCCTTCTAGGTAGGTAGGTAGGTAGGTAGAAGTGGCTGCCGCCCTAGCGGCTCACTTAGGCCATAGATAGAAGGCCCATTGTGTTACCACAGTTGACACCGTTCAATTATCCTCCCCATTGAAACACTTCGTGTCGCTGATGAATCTCATCAGGCGCTTCGCATCGGTATTTGAAACCTCCCTAAGGTCGGCCAGGAATGGTGAACCCAGATGACGCAGCCTGCTTCTGCACATTGCAGGGCATTTACACAAGAGATGCAAGACTGTCTCCTCCTCTTCGTCGTCCTTGCAGCTTCTGCAACATCTACGAAAGGGCACCCCGAACCTTTCTGCATGTTTACCTATTAAGCAGTGCCCGGTTAGGGCCCCAACGATGTTAGATATGTCCTCTCTTCTAAGAGAGTAAACCCTTCGTGACCGCCTCCGGTCCCATTTAGGCCAAGTCTGCCTGGAAACTCGACAAGTCGTACTTTGACTCCATCTTTCTTCAGCTTGTCTGTAAACAAATGCACTAATTAGCAGTTTGCAAGTGGCAAAAGGCATACCAATGCGTTCTTTACCATGAAGAATCTGCCCGGTCGTGCCTTGCCTTGCAAGTTCATCTGCCATGCAGTTTCCCTCTATGTCCCTATGACCAGGGACCCAAGTGAGGTGAAGTCTGTTCTGCTTGGCTATCTTCTGTAGAGATAGGCGGCATTGCAGCGCAATCTTTGAGTGAAACGTGAAGGAGCTCAGAGATTTGATCGCAGCCTGGCTATCACTAAAAATGAAGATGTCCCTTCCCATCATTTCGGTTCCAAGCTTCTCAGCAGCTTCCATGATGGCTGAAACTTCAGCTTGGAATACGCTGCAGTAGTCCGGTAACCTAAAAGAGATTTTTAGAGGAGGGTTTCGTGAGAAAACGCCGCCTCCTACCTTGCCGTCGAGTTTTGAACCATCTGTATAGATGTTAATGCTATCGGATGGAGTGTTGAAATCTTCTTTCCACTCCTCCCTGCTTGGAATTCTGGTGCTGAAGTTGCTTTCCGGAATCGATGTCGATGTCGAAGAATTCATTTAATATACAAGATTGTCCCTGGGCTACAGGTTGCCATTGGGATGCCTCTCTTAAGCGAAGAGCAGCGAGCGCTGCCATCTGCTTTCCTACCGAATCCAGTGGCAGAAGATCCAAAATAGCGCTCAGAGCATCGCTTGGCGTGGTTCTGAGCGCTCCGCTTATGCAGATCATACTAGACCTTTGCAACCTTGGTGAGAAGCCTGAGATTGACCTCTTTATCTAACGCAGGCCACCACACGATCACTCCTTACAGGAGTATTGGTCTGACGACTGCTATTAATATCCATCGACAGATCCGGGGACTGAGGCCCCATCTCTTGCCTATTTCCCTTTTACAAGTATAGAGGGCAACGGAAGCATTTTCATAACGCTGAATCATATTATCCGTCCAGCATAGCTTCTTATCTAAGATAACGCCAAGAAATTTGGCTTTTGTAAAGAGACTTAACCGGACGACGTTTAGCTCCGGTGGAGTGACGGAAGGCATTTTATACCTTCTCGTGAAGAGGACGAGGTCCGCTTTGCTTGAGCTGACGCTCAGGCCACAGCGGGTAGACCACTTGGATACATCCCGAAGCGTTCGCTGCATCAGCTCGCATAGCGTTTGCGGAAATTTTCCCCTGAAAGTGATTGCAATGTCGTCGGCGTATGCAACAACTTTTCCTCCCCCCCAATCCGTTCCACACAAGAGCGTGTTGACGGTCAGTTTCCACAGAAGTGGAGAAAGAACACCTCCTTGGGGAGGTCACAAGCCTCGACACTTCGCACGCTCCCAGCCTCGCCCACACCACTCTGCAGCAGAGTAGCTGACCGATGAACTCCACCAGTGAGCTGTCCACTCCTAGGGCCCCCACGCCGTCAGTAATAGCCTCCGGAAGTACGTTGTTGAAAGCGCCTTCAATATCCAAGAAGGCTTCGAGACAGAAGTCCTTAACGTTGAAGGACTTCTCGATATAGGCGACCAGATGATGAAGTGCGGTCTCCGTCGATTTACCTTTACGGTACAGTAGACGACTCTCTATGGTGCCAGAAAGGAAGCTGCTAACAATCCTTTCAAGTGTCTTAAGAGCAAAGGAGGAAAGGCTGATGGGCCTAAGATCCTTCGGGTTAGTATGTGAGGCCTTACCGGCCTTTGGAATAAAGACGACCGTGACATTTCTCCATGCCAGCGGTATGTGATTAAACTTGAAGCAGGCCTTGAAAATACTTAGAAGCCATTTTGCAGACACATCCAGTGTCTTAATCAGTTGTGCAGGTATTATACCATCTGGTCCTGCAGTTTTATATGGTTTAAAACTTTGTATTGCCCATCTGACTCTTTCTTCCGAGATGGGTATATTCACCGCGTAGGAAGAAGTTACAGAAGGGGAGTTTTCCCCTACAACTATTTCCCAGGAAAGTTGGTGTCTATAAGTAGCTCAAGGGTTTCCTTTACCGTGGAGATCCAGGATCCATCGTGCTTTTGTAAGAAGCCTATCGGGTTGGGAGATCTGGAGAGAATCTTTCGCAGCCTGGCAGCTTCGGAAACACCTTCGATGCCACTACAAAAAACCCTCCAGGAAGATCTCTTTGCTTCCCTCAGAGCTTTTTTATAGGCCCGGAGTAACCGCTTGTACTCCTGCCATTCGAGCTCACAGCTAAGCCTTTTGGCCTTATTGAATTGCTTCCTGCAAGATTTGCGAAGCGGGTCTAACTCCCGCGACCACCAGTGTGGTTTACATTTGCCTAACGGCTTAGGATCAGGGCACGCCTGACCTAGGGCCTCTGAGCAGGTCGAGGTAAATACATTGACCATTTTCTCTAGATCCTCGGTACATTCAGGTTCTATAGGGGCTAAGCTAGAGAGCTTATCTTCAAGTAGCTGTTTATAGTAGCTCCAATCTGTGTTTTTTAAGTTTTTGCGTAGTGTTGGGCTAGTTGGAGAGAAATTCAATACTATTTCAATATATCGATGGTCAGAGAAGGAGTGTTCATCTAGAACCCGCCAACCCTCCACCATCTCAGTTAAGCTTTTACTGCATAAAGTTATGTCTAGAACTTCCTTACGGTTTTTAGTAATGAAGGTAGGCTCCCTACCTTTATTGCATATAACTAGGTTAGTTATTAGGAGGTAGTTGAAAAGTGACTCACCCCGATCGTTTATGTCTGAGCTGCCCCACTGGACGTGGTGGGCATTGGCATCGCTTCCAATCAAAATGTGACCGTTTTCATACTTGGTCACCAAGTTCCGCACCGTTGCTTGAGGAGGGTGCTCCGATTCATAGGGCATGTATGCCGAAACCAATACGATGGATGTGCATTCCAGCTCTAATATTATTGTCGCGACGTCACCATCACTGTAATTAGGTAAAGGAAAGATATTTAAATCCGCTTTTGCCAAAATGCAGGCCCTAATTTTACCTTTACCACGCTCTGAGAACAGCTCGAAGCCCGTGGCACTCAATCCACAGACCCTTGAGTTGCAAACCCAAGGTTCCTGGATTAGTGCCACCTCAACATCGCCTTTGGACAGACGACATAGAAGAGCAGCCGAAGCTGCTTTAGATTTGTGGAGGTTGATTTGCAGTACTCTCATATGGAGTATATGCCACCCCCTCCATCGCTACGACGGTTACGTCAGCCTCGCACTCCCCGTCGCTGTACAGCATTTCTTCCTCCTCAAACACCCTGCGCATTGTCGATGCGTAGTTTGATTGAGAGGAGTCATTGCTTTCAGCGTCGGAGAGCTCCGGTTCCGGCTCCGGTTCGGGTGCCTCAATGTCTATGTCCATTGCTGCACCCGAACTGTAGGCGCGCTGCGCGTCCCCGCGATAGACTCTAATTATGACCTCATCGACGCCATAATATACTCGGCCTTGCCGCTTCTCCAGGAGCTCGAGTGACTCCTTGTTTAGCGACAAAACTACCTGTCTTGAAGGGCCATCAGCGTCCTCGACTCGCTCTTGGTCTGACTGGAATGTCCTTCCAGTCTACAACCTCCAACCTAGCCCCTGGATAGACAGGGCCTATCCTTGCAACGGCAGCCTTGTACAGCGCCACCGATCTCGGATCCTCGCAGGCGACAACTTTTACGTGGCCCTGGTACCAACCAGCGTCTTTGCAAGCTGGAGGGGTTCCGGGGTTCTCCAGCAGAAATGACGTTCGCCAAGGCTGCCTTCACCCACCTCCACTGGTCCTTCGGTATGGACCCGAGCTCGTTGCCTCGGTCCAAAACCCCTATGAGGATTCGGTCCTTCGCAACCTCGGCAAAGCTAGGTCTGCCCATCCAGGAGTGTGGCCGGATTCCCTTGGTACCCTTCTAGTTTAGTTATCTTTTGATTCATTACAAATGCATACATAGTATATACCTACTTGTTACTAATTATTTTACTAAATTTTAAAGAACTCAATTTTTAAACACAGTGCAACGCACAAATCAATTTCTGTGTAATGTATTGAAGAATAACAATATAAACAAATAAGTATTTCCAGTGAATAAATTTTTCATAATTTGTTGTACTTTTTCCAATACCTAAATGCTCCTGTTAGAAATGAATCCAAAACCAAATAAATATTCCAGTTCAATTGTCACTATGGCGAATCGGAAACCGGTGAGATCTATGTATGTGCATTAGGGTGGCCCAAAAACAGTAAAGTCGGAATTGTAATGCTCTCACCCCCTAGGATTGTTCTATATCGAAAAAAGTATACCCCTATTTTTTATTTTGAAATCAAAAAATATTTAGAGGTCGCCCAACGCGCTCAAAGTTGTCCATGTAATTTTATATAGGGAAAAAAACAACTTTTCGTAGAAATGGTATAGAATTCTTGAAAATCAATATTTTTCGATCCGAAAACTTTGTTTCTCTTCAGGAGACTTTCAACAATAATACCCAATTGTTTATTTAACCATTTTTTAATACTAACGTTTTTATTGGTCCGCCCATTGCATTTTTCGGGGTTATTGCGGGTTTTGGCGGACCTATAAATTATAGTTGCGATGAAAAAATGGTTAAATAAACAATTGGGTATTATTATTAGGAATCTCCTGCAGATAAACAGAGTTTTCCGATAGAAAAATATTGATTCTTAAGAATTCTATACCATTTCTACGAAAAGTTGTTTTTTCCCCATATAAAATACATGGAAAACTTTGGTCGCTTTGAGCGACCTCTAAATATTGTTTGATTTCAAAAAAAAAAATAGGGATATATTTTTTTCGGTATAGAACAATCCTAGGGGGTGAGAGCATTACAATTCCGACTTTACTTTTTCCACATGCATTTTTGGACCACCCTAATGTACATATGTATGCATGTAGATACTGCTCAATGCTCCCTACTTGCTCTCTGTTTGTTCAACCCAAATAAAGGCTAGTGTCCTGCGGCAGGGTGTTCCTTACTTCCTATTTCACTTGGATTATTAGCTGTCACTAGAGTTATTTTTTTTTAATTTACAACAGGCCCTTTTTTATATTATTTAGTTATTAGTTTCAAGCGTAGTTAATAGTACGTACATACATGCATGCATTTATTTATATATATTTATGTACATATGTGCATGTATTCCTATATCTATAAAACACCATAAACATATGTATGTAACTATACATATATGTCTTTGTTACCTTTTTTATTTGCTTTTGTTATTAACAATTGCGTGCTCGCAATGACACAAAGGCGCAGGTGTTTTGATTTTGTTACCATTTGACTTATCGATAGACAGCTTACAGCGTACATATGTACGTATGTAACAATTGTTATACATAGAATATGCGATATGTGTTTTCTGAGTTTCACCATTAAGGCCTGTATGCAGTTCTCAAAAAAAGCTAAAATTCCATACAAAATGACGTACAAAAAATGGCTAAGAAATTTTCTTGAGTCAAATTTCCTTAAGGCAGTTCGCAGTTCTTAAGCAATTTGCTACGCTTTTTCCTACGGTTTTCTAAAGTTTTTTGTGAAAAAAGAGCACAAGGCAACCCAGGTTTGCAACAGAAATATATGCCCGTTCCATTATTTCTTGAGGAAAGAGTGAGGCAACAGGCTGTGAAGTATCAAAAATGTCAAAATTCCTTGGATACACACACGAAATAATGGCAAATTTTTCTTGACCGATTTCTTGGGAGCTGCATACCAGCCTTTACCAGGTATTAATCGCTTAACTTTCCTTCAACCTCGTAAAGTACTCGCTCATACATATCATTCCGGATCGGCGATTGGATGTAAACATTGCCCATATGAGTTGTCAGGTGTGAATTTATTTTAGGGCTAAAGGTAACAGTAATACCATGTTCTGACCGACAACGAAAACACTTTGAAAACGAGTTTTGGGATTGTGGGTTGAAGGCTGTTCACACCGGCTGTTACTGTTTTCGTTGACATTTCTTACATCATTTGTTTACAGTTTTGCTACAATACAACAAATCCAAAATACTTTATTTAATTTTCTTCCCATTAACAACATTTTACTCTTATTCTTATTTTAATTTGGCCAGCCAATTAACAATAAATCCGAACTGGCATATTAAAGATGATAAAATATGACTTCCACTTCGATCAATAATCGAAAAAACTAGTGCAGACACCGATTGGAATAAGTGGAACGTGAGTTTTCAAGTAGTTTCAGCGAAAACTGGTTTTCGTTTGACACATTTTACATGGACGAAAACACAAGTTTTAGGTCGAAAACTAGTTTTAGCAACGAAAACATGTTTTCGATGTCGGTCAGAACATGGTATAAACGATTTTCGTATGGCAAGGCAGTTTTGATAATTGACTTTCTTTATAAAGCTCATAAAATAAAATATTCTGTATTCTCTAATATCTGAATGTCACGATAACATGGCCATGGATATTGCATAGTATACCATAGTTTTATTGAACCTTTCCATTTTGGTAAGACATAGTTCATATACAAGTGAATGGAGGAGATGCATGGGAGAGCTGCGAATTCTTGCAAGTGAAGTGTTTACTAGCATAAAGTAGCTAACAGAAGGAGAGCGGAAAAGAACAATAATAAATATTAAAAGCAGCCATTTGTTGAATTGCTTGAAATTACGCAAACAACGCCGAGATACGTAATCTTAATTTTGGGTCGCCGATTACGTATTTGTACAAAATTTTTCTAGACCAGGTCATTTTCCCACGATTAATTGGAATTAAAAATTGGAGAGGTCTTTCCCAATTCTGACGGAGCTGGTGGTCATTTTACACAGCCGTATCAGTTTCGCGGGGATACCAAATACAGACATCGCGGCGCATAGGCAACTCCCTTTAGCAGGTACTGAAAATAACAGTTATTTTTTTAACAGTTAAGCTTGGCCGAATATTATTTAAGGCCGAGATAAAAATAGTTTTCCTAATAATAAAAAAACCGCTTATCCAAACTAAACAAGTTTGGTATCAAGTCAAAGAAAACTAAAATAGCTTTAAAATAGTCGACAAATAGATGGTGAGTTTCGATCGTTTTCTCGCGGATCTTTTCCATGATTTTACGTATTGTGAATACCTGGTCTATGGTTGATTTACCAGGTCTAAAGCCACGCTGATTAGCCCAATGAGTTCGTTGACGGTAGGTCTCCAAATAAAGAAAGCATATTCTAGCCTAGGTATTTTAGGGGTATTCTGGAAGTTTTATATTTTGTGGGTTGAGGATTTATCTTCCCGTAAATGGCTACAGAGTCTTGCGGGCTTTTAATAACAGAATATATGTACCTTGACGTCGTGTATGTATAAAATAAAATTGGACGTATGGAAAAAGGAATTTATGTCATTGATGAACATAATGAACAGCTAAGGACCAGATTGGTGGTCATAGTTGGAGTAAGCTACCACCAACTGCATGCCATTTGCGTCATCAATTGATTCTACACTACAAATATTATGCATGTTCAAAGTGGCAACGTGGCAATCCTGTTATGTTTCGGTTACGAGCAATTAATCGTGTTCTGGTTATTATTATACTAAAAATTAAACCTACCAATAATTTATTTAAACATATCCATACATCGTTTATAAACATCGAAGTTTTCGTCATCGAGGTTTTGCTCTTGTAAAACATCCCTAACGGTAGAGACAAAACGTTGTCGAATGAAGCATGCAATGACGTTCGCGTAAAAAGATTTTATCCACTAAAACAGAGCGTCCTAAAGTTGGTTTCGCGGAACCCAAGGGTTCCATAGAAAAGTCACCAGGATTCCGTGAAAAAATTAATTTTTGGCTGTTAAAATTCGGTATGAATAAGCATGGCGGCCGGGAGTCGGTTTGAGTTGCACACACAAAGAAAAGTTCTATAAACCGCAATTATCTAAGCTCGAGTATATGTACTCGTAATTGGTATGATTGCCATACTGAGTGATATACCTACAGAAGAGCGTTGAGCATTGCGCTTTTCAGGTTGTTTTTTTTCTGATCAAAGCAATGTCGCAAAAATATAGAAAAAACGTTTTTTTAACACCGGCTGCAATGACAAACCACCGAGTGTATTTCTGCCATGAAAAAGCTTCTCACAAAATCCTTTGGGGTTCGAAGGCGGCATAAAGCTTTAGGTCCCCCATTTCTGTAACAACATCAAGACGCACACTACAAATTGGAGGAGAAGCGCGGCCAAATACTTAGCGTGTAAGCGCCTAAATATTATTACTATTATTCGAATATCCGGCTTATAACACATGGTAGTAGTAATATCGATTGGGTACAAAATCCATTTATGAAGCATTCATAGATCTTCAGAGTACTTCGACATTGAAACACACTTTTGAGTCTGTGTCTCTGAACAAGTTTTGGGTTAGTGTTAGGAGTGAATACCATGAAGTATAAAGGACTACCTTAACCTTACTTCATGCTGTCACAACGTATAGTTGTAAAACAGGGACTTACACTTATACAAAGAATAAATTCAGTCGAAATTGGATGCCACCCCAGAAATGCGCATACAGCTTTTAAACATATGTAATGTAGTGTATATCGAACTATAAAACAATATTTAATGACAGTAAAGCAATATTTATTTATTCTCATTGAAATCTAAAGTATATTTAGTTTTTTTATATTTAGAGGTCGCTCTAAGCGTTCAAAGTTTTCCATGTATTTGTTATGGGGAAAAAACAACTTTTCGTAGAAATAGTATAGAATTCTTAATAATCAATATTTTTCGATCGGAAGTCCGGTGTTAAATATAAATATTTCTCATATTACCGAATACTAGAGGTTTTAGACACGCATCCAGGTACTGGTTCAGTAGTTTACCGATATTTAGAGAAGTCATGAACGCAATATTCCCTGCGATGACCCATTTTGTTTGCCAAAGATGTGGTTATAAATACGAGTAGTAGTGTTAAAAAATTTCAATTTTTTTCTCAGAAATAAGAAACTTTTAAAGGTAAATTTAAGATTTTTTTTTCTCTTTTTTGAAGATATTTTCGTAATATCTCAAAATAAGATAAACGTAGTATTCTCTACAATGGCTGCGTTTGTTTGACGAAGTTGTGGATATAAGAATTACTAATATTACTTTCAAATTTGCCCCATTTAACTTTTTAAATGAAAAAGAGCTTTTTGGAAAGCACAGTCGTCTACATTGAACATTTGGAGTTAGCTTTGACGGTTGTTTGATTACCAATAAAAATTCTAAAAATATATATTCAAAATCAAGTTTTTCTGATTCAATTTTTTTTTGTGCGAATGTCTGCTTCATGATATTAACGCTTACGGATTACTTAGAGACTTCAAAATATTTAGTTCGTATGCACTATTTATCTCTGCGTACGATGAGACCTGATGGGAAATAACTAATTACCGCCTTGGCCTCTTTTTTGGTGGGCAGACATGCACACACATTTTAATATTTTTTGATAGTTTTTAATTTTTAATATTTTTGAGAATATAATTTTTTTTAACGTTGGCCTGTCAAATGAAAGCTTTTGGGTCTTTCTGACTGGCCGGAGCAGAAAGCTTTCTGATACAACTCTGTACTGAACTGGTTTTCAAACTAGTTAAATGATTTAACTGGTTAAATTTTTTTTTTTTAAACAATTGCATGCGGTTTAACTTGTTTATGAACATGTTTTGTTTATGTAACTGATTCAAGCCCATTTAACATGTTTAACTCTTCAATTTGAACGTAGTAGCTACAATGTTAAAAAATTGCAACCACTTTTTTTAAGAAATAATCAGCTTTTAAAGCGTGATTTTCAGATTTTTTCTCGTTTTTTAAGACTTTTTCGTAATATCTCAAAATGTAAGGGTCAGATCGAAAAATTGTCTCGCCCAACGTGTTCAGCGACCTTGAAAACATATTGTGCGACCTTAAAAAACTTTAATTTCTTGAGGGATTTCGTGTGCGCACGGATCGATGGAAGAGTAATTTTAACCACTAAAGCACAAAACGTCCACGCGAGACCTCTAAATGTAAATATTTTTGGTCCAAATTTTCAGGGGATAGTTTTTAGTCATAATAGAAGCTAAAAAGTCAAGAGCGTCAAAAAAAGAAGCCCTTTAGTTTTTTTCTAGTCAGTCTAATATGTATATCGTCGCCCGTTTGCCAGAAACATGACTGTGTAAAGATGAAGCTTTTGGGAAATCAAGTTTGAAAGTTTTTTACGATACATAGCTCTACATTTATGCAATTGAAATTGTAAAATATGTGGTTTCCGCGTAAGCATGGTATTCTGGGTTTTGGTCAGGGCTGCCGTTTTGGTAGAGTTCTACCAAAACTGGTAACTTTTACCTTCACAAATTTGAGTTGGTAATTTTTTGGTAAGTTTTTTAACTTCTACTGAACATTTTCAAATATCTTTAGAAATGAAATTCTTCTTCTTTTTTGGCGCTGCAAACGCCTTAGCGATTTTGGCCGAGTTCAGTAAAGCACGCCAGTCGTTTCTCCTCTGTGCCAACTGACGCCAATTGGAAACGCCCAAGGGAAGCCAAGTACTTCTCCACCTGATCTTTCCATCGCAGTGGGGGCCTCCCTCTTCCTCTGCTACCACCAGCGGGTTCCGAATTGAATACTTTCAGAGCTGGAGCGTCGGTGTCCATTCGAACGACATGGCCAAGCCAGCGGAGCCTCTGTATTTTAATTCGCTGCACTTATGTCCGTGTCGTTGTAAAGCTCATACAGCTAATCGTTCCATCGTCTGCGGTACTCGCCGTCGCCAACGGGTAAAGGCCCATAAAACTTCCGCAAAATCTTTCTCTCAAACACTCCAAGCGCCGCCTCATTGGATGTTGTCATTGTCCATGCTTCTGCGCCATATACCAGCACGGGCATGATGAGTGACTTATAGAGCGTGGTTTTCGTACGTCGAGAGAGGACTTTACTCCTGAATTGCCTACTCAGTCCAAAGTAGCACTTGTTGGCAAGAGTGATTCTGCGTTGGATTTCAATGCTGACATTATTATCGGTGTTAATGCTGGTTCCCAAGTAAATGAAATTCTCTCCTTTCTCGAAATTGTAACTGTCAGCAGTGACGTGGGTGCCAAGACGCGAATGTGCTGATGTTTGTTTGATGACAGGAGATACTTCGTCTTGTCCTCGTTTACCA
>NW_016159224.1:85787-88520 GCF_001687245.7 Rhagoletis zephyria
TGATCGATTTGGTTTCTCGTTTTTCGATCCGGAGACAGCCGCGTAGCTTGATGGATCTTTTTATACTTGATCCTAGTACTGCATACTACCATGTTTCGGGACCCGGCGAAGTCGATCAGCCAGATCCGTTGTAGGACGTTTCGTCGTGGAGGCTGAATTTTCGGACGGTGGTTCCAAAATCTCTTCCTTGCCCACCCTGGCATTGAAGTCGCCAAGCACGATTTTGATATCGTGGCGGGGGCAGCGCTCGGACGTGCGCTCCAAGCGCTCATAGAAAAGATCCTTGGATGCCTCCTCTTTCTCTTCCGTCGGGGCATGGGCGCAGATGAGCGAGATGTTGAAGAATCTCGCTTTGATGCGGATTATGGCTAGACGCTCGTCCACCGGGGTGAACGACAGTACTCGGCGACGGAGTCTCTCTTCCACCACAAATCCAACTGCAAATTTGCGCTCCTTTACATGGCAGCTGAAGTAGACATCGCAAGGCCCCAGTTTTCTCGAAAAGTTGCCAAGATACGATTTTGATTTTGATCGGAGATGATCATTGAAACATCGATATTTCATATTCTGCAGTAATATTACGGGTGGTTTTTAATGAGAAATTAAAAACTTTTCTATACTACCGTGCACGCCCTCCACCCACCTAAAGGTCCATAATTTCAAAAAACTGAAGCCAGGGGAGTGGGTTATGTCCGATTTCAGAAATGTTCAAGGAAGTGCTTAAAGGAGCTAAGCGTAATGTTTATACCAAAATGGTCGAGATCGTTGAAGTAGTTTTTGAGATACTACATATATGGTGTAAGTGGGCGGAGATGACAGAGGACTTTGTTTTCGAATCAACTCAAAAATTTACGATATGAACATTTCGTTTAGTCAAAGAGGAAATACTCTACCCACTGCCCTTTACGTTGTAAATTTGGCATTTGGACATTTAGGATTTTTAGAGTTTTGTGTGATTTTTTATCTTCAAAGAGGAAATATTCTATTCAAGGCTCTTCACGTAGACTATTTGGGATTTTAATATACAAATGGATTTTATAAGTGTCCTTGGATAGCCATATGGCTGCCACCGGTGTTGATATTTTAAGTACAATTGTCCTTTTTTCAGTACAATTAATTTTAAAAAGTACAAAAGTACAATTTGCCGATTTTAAGTACAATTTCAACATAAAAAATACTTTTTGTACCAAACACTCAAATCCCTTCTAGCACTTTGATTCTTAATCCATTTACATTTAAGTACCCATATTTCATATTTGCTACAAAACGAAATTATGAATTGTAATTTTGGATGTAAACCTGATTTTGAACAGTAATACCTATATTTTTCCCCTTTTGAGTGCTCTTTTAAAATTCCTTAACATATTTGCATATTTCGAATCTCAGAGGCAGCGTATTTTAATTGAAAAATCTTAAATAAGTACGTATACTTCATTAAATGTTTATGTTTTATTCAAGGATTTACATATTTATGTATGTTAACAAAAAGATGTAGCAACATCAATAATTATGTTCGCTTAAGTACCCGCATCGAGGTACTTAAGCGAGTTATTTTAAGTACCCAACCCACGTAAGTACCTCTAAAAGCTGACATTTTTCGTGAGGTACTTAAGTGTGTTTTACTGTATATACAAACGAAATTAAATTTTATGTTCCTAAATATTTCTTGCTTAGCACCATATAAAAAAGTGTTTTATGTAATCCCAGCCAGCAAAGAAACGTAAATTTTGCCAACAGTGCAGTTTAGTACAATTTTCCTTATCCGAAAACGAATAGAAAAACTCTTACAGTTATCATCAATTTTCCTATCCGGAAAACGTTCGAAAAAGATGATTTAATTTGAAAGCAATAATTGTATATTATTTGTTCAAGCTTAACATTTGAAAGCATGTATGCGTAGTTGGCAGTGGCTGCGCGTGCAGAGGAGTGTGCCTCTATTCGTTAGCTTCCAGAAGATGCCAAATTCCGTCAGGCGCTTCCTAATTTTATTTTATTTCTTTTGAACCCTCAAAAAGTATCTATGAAGCGCAGAAGGAAAGCGTATTGAACGAAAAATTCAATCAGACAAATTTCAGAAAAAACAGCCGAAAACGTATCCGTTTCACATACTGTTGTCTGTACATACATTTCTGTCGCACACTTTAGTGGGAAAACGGATGGTCAAAGCATCCGAAAATGGAATCAGTAAACGGACAGAAATCCGCACTTCTTCCACTGTTTTGTCCTTTCTCGGATCGGTTTTCGGGTTTTTTGCTGGCTGCGATGTACATAAATGTACATAGCGCAGGTCAATTTGTATGGATCGACTTTTTTCGACATCGTTTCTAGCATATCCGGATTCTTCATAAAATTCTAAGAAAAAAATTCCTCCAGACCATAGGTCTAAGTCAATTTCGAGCATGCGCATTATTAAAGAAGATATCTTATATATAACAAGTAAGAAAGTCTAAGTTCGGGCGGAGCCGAACATTAAATACCCGGCGCAAGTATTAAATATATGTTTTTTCACCCTTCCGAAACCTTCCGCTAGATGGTAAGCCGAGGTGTATCAATTTTGAGTAAATTAGCGTCCTTCAATTTCGAAATATTGAAGTTTCAAGCATTTCTTAAATTTACCGTTATATGAGAATCGGCCGTTATTTTAGTCCGATTTCAATAATTTTCAACGTTTTGCTTACACGTGGCAAGTACAATAACCATACCGAGTTTGGTACAAATTGGTAGAACGGTTAC
>NW_016159224.1:89657-93262 GCF_001687245.7 Rhagoletis zephyria
ACGGACAGACGGACAGACGGACGGACAGACAGACATGGCTTAATCGATTTCTTTTTTCATCCTGATCATTTATGTATACATTTGTCTATATCTATCTCGATTCGTTTTGGCTGTTACAAACAACCGTTATGTGAACAAAATTAATATACCCTTGTGCACAAGTGCGCTCGGGTATAAAAATGAATTGTTGTCCGTTAGTCTCGCTAAGGCTCAAAACGGCTTGACCGATTTGAATATTTTTATTTTCTTGGTTTGATTTTTATAATAACCGGATGGTTAAAACCAGAAAAAAATAGAGTTGCCACCTGTTTAAAAATTTCAGGGTGTCAAAAGAAAGAGGTTATGAAGGCTTACAGGCGAAAATATTTTTGAGGGGGGTTGCCACTTGTTTCAAAATTTAATTAAATTAAAGTAGATCCGGAATCATTTCCAAAAGTTATCGCTGCAGAAAGACTAAATATAGGATGGGAGAAATGCAAAGTGTTTGATGGCCTTGATGTACAACAATGTTTTAAATGCAGAGGATAACCATAAAGCTGCTGCATGTAAAAATGAAGAAATATGTGTAAAATGTATAGGAAAACATAGATCAAAGGAGTGTAATTGCAAAGTTATCAAAAGATGCATAAATTGTGTACGAGCAAATCAAAGGCTAAACCTCGATGTGGACATCAATCATGTGACATTTAGCAAAAGTTGTCCTATTTATTTGCAAAAACTGGAAAGTAAGAGAAGAAAAGGTTACTAGCAATCAAAGTCCATAAGACTATTTTACGCGAATATACAAGGATTTATAAATAATAAAGCTGAGTTAGAAAACATTATAGAAGAGTGTCAATAGATATTATAATTTTGTCGAAAACACATGTAACTAAAGACGTAGAGTCTAGTGAAATGATAAAATTATAGTTTAAAAAACTAAAACCTCGCTATTATAATTTCCATTCGTACTGTCATCAGGTATGTAACTTGAGAATAGAAATCGCTGCATCTTTTAGGCGTATCAATATTACATAGTTACATCCCGAGCTAATAAAAGGGAGGTAGAAGTAAAAAGCTTTAAAAACTTTAATTGTGTTTCAAACTCCCGAAGAACCGGCGGCGCACTTATATATACGCGTAATCGGTTACTTTATATCGATATCAGGTGTTGCGATACGATATCGATACAATATTTTGTTTCGATATTTGAAATATCGGAACATTTTCTCCACGTTCTCTAGGCTTCTGAACTGAAAATAAAATTGAGCACACAGTTGGAAAATGTGTTCGTTCTCGCAAAACAGCTTTTGGCATAGTAACCATGAAGAACAAAAATTCATAAAAATATCAAAATTGCTTAAATGAGTTTGCAATTCCCAATAAATAATTGCTCGTAAATTTATTTCTTCAAGAAAATCCGCAGCAAAGGCAAAATACTTCTTGCATAACAATAATATTAGCTAACCAAGACAAACCAAAATTCTGTTTTTGAGGTCATCTGGAAACCCCATTGTTCTATTTGTACTTCACATTTAGAAATACATATGTACGTATGAAAAGATGTGTATCTTTGAAAGTACTAGACAAGCTCTTGAGGAGGGGTAAATCAAAGTTGCAGAACTCTGGTTACTATTTTTTCTAACTCGTTTGAGGCATTCACAACGGTGTCGTAAGTGTAGTATTTTTGTATGTCGTAAACTTTAAAAGCTTAAATAAATGTTTAGAGAACTTCAAACGACAACCAACTATTTTTTAACACTGCAACAATTCATACACCCAGAAAAAGGTTTAGTTATAATAACCAAGATTTGGTTATAGTGATCAAGTGGCATAGTTGGATATGGCGAAATAAATATATAGTTCACGAAAGTCTGCAATTTACTTAAGACTTCTAGTTGGGACAAATGTATATTTGTTAATAATTACAAAACGACTACCTTGATTGGACAATATTGTTAGTTGAATAAAGTCATTGTTGAGCAAATATAAACAATGCTTTGGTTGATACAAGTTTTCAATTAATTTTGTGAACTTGCTGTAGACTTGAATCAGCTAACCGTTTATTATTGGGAAAAAAGTTTCAGTTTGACACAAATAAAAATTTACTCGATGTTTGTTGTGTCTACTTTCTTCTTTTTTTTGCATATATTAAGCACAAAAAATACGTACATATTTACATAAGTTAGTTACTAAAGTAAATAATACATATGTATATGGTGGTAAGAATTTCCTAAAAAACAACGATGATACAGGAACAGTCGTGCGAAAACCCAGGTCGATGTCTGCTGGAAGTATACTGCTTTGCTTTTTCCTTGGCTAAATAGACACTTTCAAATTATAATTCACATGAATTATCAGCCCTATTCTGCATTTCGATTACGTTCCCGCATTCCGCTCCGCTGGAATCGAACTTAGGTATTCTGCGTTACGATCGAAACGAAAGAAGAAGAGGAAGAGAGAAAACATCTTTCGAAATCAGCTGTTTGCCTAGGAATGTGTGAAATCGAAACAAAACAAAGAAATATTTGCCACCAAACTATAGCAGCATATGAAGTTGAATACGTAGTGAATGTAGCCCTATGGACGGACAACTTCTGAGATACTTCGCCGACCTAAACGGGGTTGGATCGCCGAAAACACATCCAACGGCGGCAAGAACACACACATTACACCCCACATCACGACACGTCTCCCGAACCACATGAAGCTCCTTCAATTTAACAAGAGCAAGATTGAGGAGATAACCGTCTTCATGTGTCGGCATGGTATATTGATAGCTGCGGTCCAAGAGACGAAGTTGCACAGCAATTCAACTTTGTTGAATTGCGCCGGGTACAACGTGCACCGTCGAGATCGCGAGCGAGATAATGGTGGTGGCTTAGCGTTCATCACGCACCACACCATGCATGATATCACCCTGATATAGGTGCGCTCCTCTGAGGTGAAAACCGTATGGTAGTAGGTGACTGTGATGCGCACGACGATCTTTGGCACTCAAGCCTGTCAACCGATCGTAGCGAAACAGACTTGGCTGAGCAGATAGACGATTCGACATTCTGCACAATGATCGTGCTTCGTCGGATTAGACAGTGACCTCACGGTTGACCAAAGCTTGCTCACACCAGAGGTGAAGTTACAGGTCTTCAGATGCTCCTCCCACTTCTTCCGCTTATGTACGTTTACTAGTTGCTGAATCTCCGCGTTGAGATCCCTGATACGGGGATCTCCGGGATCGGCCTGACGAAGGCTATCACGCTCAGGGAAGTTTGGACGTGGGTCCGATATACATCCTGCCGGTATGAAGCGAGCTGCAGCAGCAGTGACAGCCCTGCGGAACTTACGTTCACCGAGATGGACGTCGGTTGGTGTGGGGAGCGCTGTGAAGGTGTTTTCGGTAAACTCCGCGTAACCTTTCCAATCAGCTTTAGAAAAGTTGATATAGGTCCGGTGTTTGGCGGAGGCAAAGTCGGTTGGTTTATCTATCGAGATGACTATGGGTAGGTGGTCTGATGCTAAAGTCAGCATAGGTCGCCATGTTATGCTGTTTATCAGACCAGCACTGACTATTGTGATGTCTGGCGAGCTACTGCAGTTACCCATAATCCTGGTGGGTGCGTCGTCGT
>NW_016159225.1:0-3099 GCF_001687245.7 Rhagoletis zephyria
AGAGGGGCACAATTAATTATGTCATAACTTTTGAAGCACACCATATTATTTATTGGGCATTTAGCACTTATGTGTAGACTTCATACGTAGTAGGTAAGAAGTGTGCATTAAACAAGTAATTTTTAGCAAAAAAAACCGACTTCAACTCCCATATAAAAAAAATATATATATATATCTCATGATCCACTGATCGGATCTCAACCAGATTAGTATGGGACCACCTCTGAGACACTACCTTTCCGATGCAAAAAGAATTATCGAAATCGGTGACGTGGTTATGCGGTAACATACATAAAAAAAAAAAAAAAAAGATTCCGACGAACTGATAACCTCCTCCTTTTTTGGAAGTCGGTTAAAAATAATATGATGGCAAGTAACTCAAAGTCTGTAACTCCACACTTCACAAGTTTTAAAATTTTCAGTTTATCGCGAATAGTTTTTGAAGCATTTAATTTCAAGAACTTTTTAAGTATGTATTTTATTTTCAAAATAATTAAAAATAATTTGATACCTTAGCAAGAAGTGTGCTTTCAGAATAAACCAACTTTTAAAGATAAAATCTTCTGCAATCTTGACCGTAATTTGTATTCCAAAAATATCACATTGGAAAATACGTCAAAACGTTCTAGATCTTTTTATAAAACAAACCCTGATTTACTACTTTTAATGATGCTCCTTCTTGTAGTCAGAAAATTTCGAGCGTGGTATCAAATTAACATTTTTTCGACGAAGGTTCTGATACCCGAGAGGGAAAATGTAATGTATAGTAATCGAAAAAATAATCAGTAAAAGAACCCTTTTCACATCCGAAAATGCATTTTTACCCACGGCGATGTCCTAGAAAAGTGGGGCATTGATTTTTGCATTACCAGTAATGCAGAAATGAATGTGATTCAGTATGATTTTTTTGCGACTCTTTGGATACATTAGAATGCTGATTACATATTAAGCAGTAATTGAATCTAGAACTCTTAAGAAATACATTAAATTATTTATCACGGATATAATACGTTACTACTTTTCCCACTGGGTAGTTGTTCTTACTTAACTGGAGCCTTCTAAATTCAATGGCGCTCCCAGTTTTTCCCGATTAGCTCCACTTTGCTTAAATTTTAACTATTATATAAAAAGCTCATTCGGTTTTGAAGATATTTTACTAAAATTTTGCACACGATTGTATTTAAATATTACCTTCACTATCTCTTAAAATCGTCGAAATCGGTTCACTATAACATCGTTGTTTATACGACGTTGTTTTGCGTTATTACTCCTCCAATTAAGCAGGTAAAAATTTAGTGTAGGTTCACTTTAACGTAGAGCACGCATTCAATTCAGATATGAAGTTAGAGTTATAGCTCAAAAACACATATCTGAGTAATCAGTTGTATTGGAGCTATATGTTGTGAAGACCCCAAGTCCCTACACTCAGGGACTTCACAATTGGCTGTCACATTTAAGGAAATTGAATTGTTGAGTTTTTATATTATATATATATATACATGTACGTAGAATTTTGAATTTTCCATAATTGTTATTATATATATATACATTAATACATGTATGTAGACCTGAATTGTATTTATCTACTTATATATATACATACTAAATGAATTGTTGGATATATATATTTATATACGTGAAATTGACATACATATGTACATATTTATGTTGAGGGTTGAAGTACATACATACGTACTAATGTAGGAGCAAGTAAAAGGAAATAAGCAAAATGTTAGCAACAATATTGTTAGGATAACTGTCTGCCTGCGTGCAGGACAGTATAAATAGAGCGGCAATTGGAATTAAAAATCACTTCTGGTAGAGTAGTGGTATACTCCAGTCGATCGTGCAAACGCGGATTGGAATGGCTAAGCAACGATTGTGAAGACTAAGTTTCTTAGTAGGTAGTTAAGATATATGGTGTGACGTGAAAACGCTGCCAAAGCAACACGTTATATTGGTGTGACGTGAAAACGCTGCCAAATAGTACTTATATGGTGTGACGTGGAAACGCCGCCAAGAAAATACGTTATATTGGTGTGACGTGCAAACGCTGCCAGCTAAATAGCGAGGAGGAGAACTCACAGATTGCAAAAGTGAAGTGAAGTGAAGTGATTTGGAAAACAACCAAGCAAGAGTGCAAAGACACCTTTAAAGTGATAGAGACACAGGGTAAAGCCCAGAAATTAAGAACTGTGAAAGTAATCAAACATTCCTTACCAATAAGAGGGTGACGTGAAACAAAGAACATAAACATAAAAAAAAAAATGGTGAAAACAAAGTGGGTGTACTACTTGAATAAAGAGGAGCTTGTGACCTATACGACGGAGTTCGGCCTTGACAATTCGGGGACCGTCGAGGAGCTGCGTAAACGCCTCTCTACATTTGTACATGAGGAAGGGGAGACTGAGAACCGTCGCGATCGGGTCACTGATTTAGCGCTTAAACATACGAGGTCCACAAGCTCGGGGAACGCACCAACACCGAAGAGACCCGAAGTGCTACTACTACCGCCTACCCAACAACCCATCAACGACGACAGCACAAGAGGAACGCCGAACGTGCCCATGTATGCAGTATACGTCGACTCACAACGATCAGCCCCAACTATCATGGAACGCGTACGCAAATGGGGCGTCAAATACGATGGCGGCAAGGACCCGCTGGGTTTCATCGAACGCGTCGAAGAATTAGCCGACGGGTACGATATAGAAAGAGACGCACTTCCACGAGCATTACCCGAGTTATTTAAGGATAGAGCCCTCGTCTGGTTACGAAACAATCACGGCCACTGGAGAGACTGGGAGACGTGTAAGCGAGATTTCCTGAAGTTCTTCTTGAATTCCCGGTATTTCGAAAGACTCGATGATGAGATACGGCAGCGTGTTCAACGGCCCAGAGAGGCATTTAAAGACTATGTACTAGCGCTACAAGGGCTAATGCGTCATTCCGACTATACGGAGGCACAAAATCTGCGGCGCATCTATAAGAACTGCCGAAGCGAATACCAGCTGTACATTAAACAAACCGAGTTCAACACTCTTGGAGAGTTGGTAAGTCTGGCAGAAGACTACGAGAATATTGTAGCAGAGAAGGAGT
>NW_016159225.1:10079-11039 GCF_001687245.7 Rhagoletis zephyria
AAACTAATTGCAATTAGTTTTACCATTGGAATAAAAATTTCAATTATCTAATGGGAATAGTTGAACTAATTCTAATTGTTTGATGAATTAGAGAATATAAACCAATTGCATCAATTGCTAATTCTAATTGGAATTTAACATGTATGGTTTCACTATTATATCGTCGGATATCACTCAGATAATCTGGGAGTCTACCTTGTTTTATGTTAAACACGAATTTCATAGCGTGATAGAAAATTTTCTGTTTCACGCTCAGCCAGTTTAATTCTGCGATCATTTCCTGTATGGATGTGTCGTACCGCTTGTTCAAGATAAATCGCGTGGCCCTATTTTGCGTTATTTGGAGCTTATCTATTTGTGTGTCACTTGCTATAAAAAAGATTGTTGGACAGTATATGAAATGTGGTTCAACTATAGATCTTTAGACCAGAGTCTTATACCTCCTTCCTAAATACTTACATGATCTTTTCATTAGACCAATTTTTTTACCAATTTTAGCTACTGTGTAGTCAATCTGTTCCTCAAATTTTTTGATTATAATGCAGATTTTTGACATTTCTTCAGATGTAAACATTAATCATAGCTTTGCCACATTGAGAGGGGAAATTTTCTTTAAAATATTTGGGATTTCATAAAAGAGTAAAATTTACATACGCAAAATAGCAAGTTGATATGTTCGATAATCAAATTTGAACGTTTCTCTCAAGCGTTTAAAAGATCCTTTGAATAATATCGATGTACAAAGATGATGAAATAAAATAAAATCCAGTTTGGAAACATTTATTTATTAAAAACCTTTTTTTATACCTTTCATGAGCATGAAATGGTATTATAACTTTGGTCCGATGTTTGTAAGTACCAGAACAAAAAGAGATAGACCCATGAAAATGTATACTTATATGATCAGAACGTCGAGCTGAGTTGATTTAGCCATGTCCGTCTGTCCGTCTGTCCGTCTGT
>NW_016159225.1:13412-24304 GCF_001687245.7 Rhagoletis zephyria
TATATATACATATGTATGGATGATATAATAGCTCTGATCCAATACTTTTCGTGTAAAATCCTGTTAAAACGTCAAACAGCAAAATTACTCTATGAAGTGAGAGTAAAAAGTGAGTAACAGCAAAAAGTACGGGAACAAAAAAAGCATCGAGTAAAATCTTGCAACTTCATTTTCTACACAACTCTCCAAAAATCGCTCTCATTACAGGATTTTGTAGTAAGCGATCATTTTTCCCGTAACTTCCTGCAAGTCCGCGTGAAAATCTGTAAGTTCATTGGGTACTGGATCAGAGCTAATACAAGATTGCACAAAGAGAAGACGAGAGTAATAATAGAAAAAGCCGACGAAATAAATTTAGTTTCTCATTTTCCAAACAAAATACAAAATACATGTATTCATGACTTAATCGTAAACCTAGCGACAGATGAAGCAGAACAACAGATTAAATTTCTAAAGGAATAACTAAATTTAGGAATATATACAAATGGAAATGCTCAAACTACAAGCTCAAACATAGTAATTGATGCGGTTCTTTCAAGATATTTTAACCCTTGAGTCACAAGTATATACAAGTGTAATATTTTATCAATCATACCGATAATTTTATGTGTTAAAAGAATTAAAAATTAAAATAATTAAAACAAATTAAATCAGCAAAATGTATAAAATTAAGTGAAGTTAATATTTAATTTCTAACCCAACCTACATGTGTATGTATGTAACAGAATCCCTTAATAATAGGTTTACATATAAAAAGATTATCCTCATTTTCGCTCTTTACTCCCTTATTTGTAATTAGAAAAAGAGATTAGCCATACAAAATTATAATTATAAAATAATCTCAGATTAAACCGATAAATTTTTGGTGCGCAACAAAGTTTTATCGATTATACTTGCGAAGAAGAGGAGGAATGTCAAATGTAAAAGTAAACAAAAATTGACGTTAGCAAGGAAAAGAGGTTTGTAAAGTTATTGATGAGTATACATCTTTGGTTTCGGTAGGGGTGAAATTTATGAAGCTGTAACGCATATCTACGGTGACCATCCGTCCTTTATTTTAAAGGACAGTCCTTTATTNCGCAACAAAGTTTTATCGATTATACTTGCGAAGAAGAGGAGGAATGTCAAATGTAAAAGTAAACAAAAATTGACGTTAGCAAGGAAAAGAGGTTTGTAAAGTTATTGATGAGTATACATCTTTGGTTTCGGTAGGGGTGAAATTTATGAAGCTGTAACGCATATCTACGGTGACCATCCGTCCTTTATTTTAAAGGACAGTCCTTTATTTTAACCCCCTGTCCTTTATAATTTTTTTCAGAGGTAAATTTTTAAACGAAGAATATGAAAAATAAAAATGTCCCTTATAAAATATAATGAAAACCTTCGCCAGTTTGTTTCGCACCCCACTTATGGGTTTCTGTTTAATCAGTTATCTTTGTACAATCTATAAAGCACAGGGAAAGTTGTGCCCAGGATCGTCTTGCACGCTGAGTTTCCAGTTCCACTGAAAGAGAACAATAAACCTCCTACTGCACAGTGGTTCAAAACTGGCATTTAGTGTTCGTAATTCCCCGGAGCCTGCATTTTTCACTTCATTTGATTAATTTAATTTTATTTTTATGAAAGCTTTCAATATTTGCAATAGACCAGTTGAGCCTGATTTCTGAATTTTGATTTGATTATATTAAATTTTTTTGTGCAAAATGCAGAAAAAGTAGAAGTTTTGAATAAAATGTATTCTCCTGTTCCAGTTAATAAATGTTACATAACAGAAACTAGTTGAAAACAATCGTATGGTTCACCCCATGATGAAAACATTACAAGGTAAAATCATTGTGAGGCAGTCTGACGTTTGCCAGCAATATCATTTTAAAATTCGAACTCAATCTCACACACACGTTCTCATTTTTAATCTCAAACAACAACTATCGTGAACAATTTAATTTATTTTTTTTTTTCAATTTTATATGATTTTAAAATGTTTGAAAACGTCAGAAAAAATCATGGCCGACGAATTGAGAGAATGATTTTACCTTCTAGTGTCTTTATCATGGTTCACCCAAAACCAAAAGATAAACAAAAAAAATTTTAAATGTTATAAAAAATTTTCACCAAAATATTTTTTCTCTTTTTAGTAAAAATTCGTGGAAATATGAAGGCTCCGGTGGATTATGAACATTAAATTCCAATTTTGAACCACTGTGTGCTGGCTTCGTCGCGCAGTATGAATTATGATAAACGCATTTTGGTAACAAAGGATTGCGAAGTCCTTGAAAAAGATTTGGCTTCACTTTTCGCTACAGCACGGAACTAGTACTATTAAATAATATAATTAACTGATAAATATTTGATATAAATTACGATATGGGTAAGGCACTTTTATCATACAAGTTGTATGTACGTATTCCCAAATCATTTTGAAACAAATATCCTTTATTTTACGTTGGTTAATATGCACCGTACGCATATCCCAACACAAAATTTCGAAGGGCTTAGCATGTGTATTTCAGCATAAAATTTTTATTTTCATTAGAAGAACCTGGTGTTTGCTTGCTATTGTAAATGGTTGCATACATTTGGCCATATGCATAGTAAGAGGAAATACGCTACAATTGGTTATTACTTCCGATTATTTAAACTCCGCACATGCATACGGCTTTGTACCTATGTACGTACATAAATATGTATGGACTCATTTGTTGCAACTGGGCATGAATCATGTAACTTGGAAACGATAGTCGTTCAAACGATACTGACAAAACGATGTTGTCAAAACACTGATTTATGCATTTGTGTTACGTGTTTACGTGTTACTGTTACGTGAAGCAAAACTGGAATCGAGTTGACGATATCGCACAAACGATCAAACAATTTTTGATTTTTATGAAGCAAGACAATCTCTACACGATATCGTTCAGACGATTGTCGTCATACGTGATTCATGCCCTGGTTTTGATATTCGTAGATGGTTTTAGGCATAGGTTTAGTAGTCTATTTTGATAAAAAAGCAAGGCGAAAATTTAAAAAAATACCGAAATAATTTTAACTGGGACCGTTGATAACTGATGAACATCCATGAATATACATATGTATGTATAATATGCATATGTATGGATGATATAATAGCTCTCATCCAATACTTTTCGTGTAAAATCCTGGAAAAAGGTCAAACAGCAAAATCACTCTCTGAAGTGAGAGTAAAAAGTGAGTAACAGCAAAACGTACGGAACAAAAAAGCATCGGGTAAAATCCTGCAACTTCAATCTCTACACAACTCTCCCAAAAATCGCTCTCATTTACATGAACCACAGATTATATTCCGAAAAGAAAAACTAAATTTAGGAATATATACAAATAGAAATGCTCAAACTATAAGCTCAAAAACAATAACTGATGCGGTGTTTCCAAGATATTTTAAGCCCTTGAGTCACAAGTATATACAAGTATCATATTTTATCAATCATACCGATGTAATAAAAGAATTAAAAATGAAAATGAATAAAAAAAATTAAATCAGCAAAATGAATAAAATTAAGTGAAATTAATGTTTAATTTCTAACCTAACCTACATTTGTTTGTAAGTAACTGAATCGCCTAATAATAGCTTTACATATAAAAAGATTATCCTAATTTTCGACCTTAACTCCCTAATATGTTATTAGAAAAAGAGATTAGCAATGCAAAATTATAATTAAAAATATCTCAGATTAAACCGATAACTTTTTGGTGTCCAACCTAGTTTTATCGATTATACTTGCGAAGAAGAGGAGGAATGTCAAATGTTAAAGTAAACAAAAATTGACGCTAGTAAGGAAAATAGGTTTGTAAAGGTATTTTTAATAAAATATTCAGTTAAAATATATTTAAATGGCCTAATATGTGTTGCAAAAAAAAAGTGACCACGGTGGCACAGAGAAGAAGTTTAACTTTTCCTCGAGTTGTGTGAATAACAAGCACAACCAATTTGACAGCTAACGAGCTTTGATTGAGATTATATTTATATGTAAACGTACTTTTATGCTTTGCCGTTCGCATATGTTTACACATCAAATTTCATGATTACCTAGTACTCATGGCTTTTTTTTTGAGTTTTTCTTTTTTAATGAACAAATAAAAAATTGGTGCACGAAGATCATAGTTCAATAGTATATTATATAATAGAGCACGCACGTATTTGGCTAAATTTTCCAATTGCAGACGATGCACAGTGCTTCCCTTTCATATAAAACGAGGGTAAAAATAGAATTATGGACGGATTTAAATGAAAATTCGCTTCTTAGTAGTTTTGAGGACGTTAAAGTCAAAAATTTTATTTGATTTTGGTTAACTTTCACAATTTCACTGTAAATGCAGTTAAAGTTAAGTTTAAAATTTGGGTATGTACATATATGTAGTTCGTTCTATTTTCAAAAGAGAGGTGCCAAATGACAGGGCTTGGCCTGTCGATAAAGTTTTATTTTTTTGAGACCTGTTACACATTTCATTAAAATTATTTAATAAGTTAAATGAATTAGATACAAAAATATGGATATGAATTGAAATGGTTTTGAAAGTGCTTTACTACTACTTCTAAACGGTACGTAGAACGGTTGCCACATGTTTAAAAAATCATATTCAGTTTAATTAAGGGAATAAGGTAACTGAAATATATATATGTATATCAATATAGGAATCAGACAGAAGGAAAAATTGGACATATTTAGCAAGAAATAAGTGAAGAGTAAACTCATTCCTGGGTTAATTTAAGAGTCCAGCAATTTAAAAGGAATGTAGTGAGAACAAATCGCTGATTGACAATATATGTATTTGTAATAAAATCTTATAAAATAAAGTCCCAAAATATGTATGTAATATAATAACTTCGCACAGACTATTTACTGCGATTTGAAAATTCTTTTTTTTAAGTTTAGCTATCTGGGAAGGATAATTTCAACATTATTTGAAGGAACCTGTAAAAAGGGTGTGTCAATATGCCAAAACGTGGTAAAAAATCGTGAAATCGTTTTTAAAACTGCTATAAATCAAAAACGAATAAATCGATTGAAATATTTCATCTTTGCAGTTAAACTTTGAAATGATTACTTACGTTCTGCATTAAAAAAAATAGTTAGTTATTTTCTAAGGTCGGTGTTATGCAGAAATTATGTTTGACAAACTGCGTGCAATTGTTGTTACAGCAAACTCGGAGAGAGCGAGATTGGCGACTGTCACAGTAAACTAATTTTGTTGGGCCAAACTGCAGTAAATTTGGTGCTGCCGTATACAAAAATGTTATACATTCGTTGTTATACATAAATATTGCACTGATACCGAAAGACACAGAACTGAATTTATGCTGTAGCAGCTTAAAAGCTTAGGGCACAGTTAATTTCCTATAAAATATCATAAAGAATATTAATTTTTGTGCGATATGTACATCTGTAATTCTCATTTCGTGTTGGCAGTATACTGTATATATGAAAACTACAAACTCGACATAACCACCTCCGAGCAAACTAAGTAGCCGCCATTTAATTCGCTAAACAAAAGTTTGTCTGCATAACACCGACCTAATATAACACAAATTTGTGAAACAAAAGTGATACTTAAACAAGTAAAGATGTATAAGTTCGGGCGAAACTTATATCGTTGTTCCAACTTTCTTTAAACCGCCTAAAAGTCTATAACAGTCTCATTTATTGTTGAGAGATTGTTGTAAATATTAACTTGGAGTAAATGACCGTCCTCACACTGAAAATAAAATTCCGCAAAAGTGCTACGAAAAACTTTTGTGGTCTTGGTTTTTACACAATGTATGAAACTCTCGTTCATAATACGAACACATTTTTCACAAAGAAACAAGATTTACAAACCATTCGTAAATATAACGAAAGAACTTTCGTAAGGCACTTTTTCAGTACAATTTAAGAAATCTTACGTTTATTTTACGAAACACATTCGTAAAGTACTGAACAAATCTCTGTACGAATAATTTTGTATATTGTAGGAAGGCATTCGTATTATTTATGTATGTTTTTAAAGTTTACGAAATCTACTATTCTGTATTCGTACAATTTGGTTTATACTTTCGTATTTAGTACTATTGCAGAAACATGGTTTTTTAAATTCGTACAACATACGAATATTTTCGTACAATATACTAAATTACCGGCAGCTTAATATTTCATCATATTTGTACCGCGTGCCATTGCGAAAATACTGGTTGGCTGCTGTGAGACGTATAATATAATTTTAAATGTTTTAAAAAGGGATTTGCTGGATAAAACTACAATACAAAATTAAATATGAAAGCTGTGGTATATATATGCCTTTAAGCATACAATGTTTTTGACACCGCCTACGCTGCGCCTTGGTGTGCAATGTGGGACTTCATAAATAGGCAATTTCATCAATTACCTATCAACGGCAAGCACTACCTAATGATTAAAAGTAAGTGCATGTATGAGTTTTCAATGAAACTTGACTTACAGACGCCTTACAATTTTCCTTTAATTTATGGTCGCCAAGGAAACAAACATCGAAGAAACTGCGAATCTGTCAAGTGCCTCTACATAAAAATATTATAATGTTTCAGAAAGTAAAACCAGTATTTTTTATATTCTTTCATATTTTATATGCTCTTATATTTAATATGAGTTTTGTTGACTTTCATAATTTAACACTTTGCACCAATATACTTTATTGAATGAAGGCTAAGCAACAAAAAAATGTTGTATATGGATAAATTATTCGTTTGCATATTAATAAAAGACTTAAGTTTAAGTTAAGTTAGGTAAACTTATTATTTACGACAGTTATACTTATAATATCGAAGTTCATCCGTAGAATATATGACTGCTTTTCTTCTTAACATTATTAAAAATATGGCTCAAATTATAACACAACGCTTTGATTATATTTTAGTCAGTAATATTAAGCTTTTTTTAAACATTTTGTTAAACAAACCCGCTTAAAATTAACTATAAAAACAAAAAAGTGTTGTATTATAATTCGTAATACGTTTTTTACAGTGTGGAGAATGAAAGCAGTCGCACATTTTACGAAGCAAGCGCAGATTTTATGAAAATAATTTCGTTAAATATACGAATTATTTTTGTGCATTTCACAAAATTTCGTAAAACAAACAAAGAAATAGCACGAAATTGTTTAGTAAATATTACGAAACTCATTAGTAAATAGTACGAATGCATTCGGAAAATGTACTAAAGATCTGATGTCTCATATTTTCGTAGAATGTACGAAAACGATTTTGTACAATCAAAGGAAATTTTCGTGGCTCAAATGACGAAAAATTTCGTAACATGTACGCAAGATTTCGTTATATTTACGCAGATTTTATTTTCAGTGCAGTTATTGAAGTATCGGAGTTTGCGTATATCCGAAAATTACAATTATACGGGAAGCCGGTGCAATTTTGGTCCGATTTGAATAAATTTAAACGGTTTTTTTTTAGTAGAAATTGATAAATCGGTTACAGAGATACACATTTTTGGTCAGAAGTGGGCGGAGACACGCCCAAAATCCAAAAATCTATAATAATCTAATTGAGTCAATTAGCTTCAGTAGTTACTGATTTATCGTAGTTTTCTCGTTTCTGTAAATTACCGTTATATGGGAGGTAGGCGTGGCTATTGCCCGATTTCAAAGATTTTGAACCAATGTCTTAGCTGGATCCTAAGCAAGGCTCGTACCGAGTATAGTAAGGATTGGTGAAGCGGCTACTAAGATACAGTATTTCATCACAAGTGGTCGGGGTCACGCCCCTTCTCCAAAAATTTTATAATAATACTAGCAGACCCGGCGAACTTCGTCCCGCCCAAAATTTTTATATATTTTATTGAAACTTTTTGGTCCAACATTTTCACCAACAATTCACGTTTACGATTTTCATTGGCACATTTGTCTGCTAAGATTAAGGTTTGGTGGTCATTTGCCGCTTTAAATAACCTAAGGAAAGTGTTATATCCGTTCTTGAAATTCTCCAGTTGTGCGGCATTTCATAGCACGGTTATTCGCAAAGCGAAATAAATTTTTTCCTCTTCACTCCCTGGCGGCAACAATGACCCGGTTCTATAGTGAATGTCCTAGAAGCTTTACAGTATAGTAGGTGGCAATTTCAAAATGGGTGCGAATCATTGTTCTACAGAAATGCAATATACATATACTTATTTCAGACGAAGTACCTTAAAAGTTTGAACGCATAATAATATTGGAAAATCACATCCATTGGGCCAATTGCAACGCAGGAGCGTTCGATATACTCAATGGTGCAACAGGTCGATTTAATCTGACCTTCACGGCCCCTTTTCTCACTTGGCTATTTTTAGTAATAGCTCGACTTCAGCACCACTTGGCAGCACGTTTTTGCAATAGTATTGCATACATATTTAAAACATTAGCCAAATCGGATCATAAATAAGATTTTTAGTAATAACTCAACTACAGCGCCAACTGTCGGATTAAATTGTGAAACTAAACCATCCAGAGACCCACTCAAATACACAAAAAGTTTCGTTAAAATCCGTACAACCATTTAGGAGGATTTCACTCACAAACACACCTACAGAAGAATAAAAAAATTCATTCAAAGATAGCTAAAGGTCGGTAGGTTTGTAGGCCTCACACCCCTTTTCAAATAGCCCAAATTTTCTCCATGAGTATGGGCTTGATTTCAACTATATACATATCTCCATACGAAGTTCCAGTACTGTAGCATGAATACTTTCAGAACTATGCAGTACAAAAATTTGATTTATATGGGAGGTTCCACGCCCCCCTTTCCAACAGCTGCCCTCTTTCTTCATGAGTATGCGATTGATTTCTTATATCTCCATACCAAGTTCCAGAACTCTACCATGAACACTTCCAAAGATAGGCAGTATGAAAAATTCGGTTTGTATGGAAGATGCCACGCCCCCTTTTCCAATAGTTCCAACTTTTCTCCAAGTGTATGCGATTTATTTCGTACATCTCCATACAAAACTCTAGAACTCTACCAAAAAATTTCCAGAGATAAGCAGTATGAAAAATTCGGTTTGTATGGGAGATGCCACACCCCTTTTTACAATAGCTAAAATTTTTCTCCAAGGGTATGCGATTGATTTCGTATATCTCCATACCAATTTCCAAAACTCTACCATGCACACTTTCAGAGATATGTAGCATGAGAAATTCGGTTTGTATGGGAAGTGCCACGCCCCCTTTACATATAGATTTTTTTCAGCCTAAAACCATCCTTGGGACACGTGCGGCAGGTGGCAGTTTCAAAAAAATCGGTTCAGCCGCTCTCGAGCCTTGCGAAAACTAACAAACGGCTTTCTAAATATATATTAGTTGAGATATATTATATATTATAATTATATTTTGACAGTATCCGTTGTTTCTGATTGGCGCAAAAAAATCTTGCCTAGTGACGAATTCGCCCCTTGATATGGTCGTTACTTAAAGCTATTTATATTCGAAATTGCATGAAAATTGGAAAACAGGAATCTATAAGCTTATCCAGGCAAAAAGCTACCTACGTACCGAATTTTAAGCAAATCGGACCATAAATACGATTTCTTCGAACAGATCGGTCCCTGGTCCACTTCTCGGACAAAATGGATCATATATGCTAATATATGCTAAAAAGCTACCTACGTACCGAATTTTAAGCAAATCGGACCGTAAATACGATTTTTTCGAATAGATCGGTCCCTTGACCACTTGCCGGAAAAAATGGGTCATATATGCTAATATATGCTAAAAAGCTACTTACGTACTAAATTTTAAGCAAATCGGACTATAATAAGATTTTTTCGAATAGACCGGTCCCTGGTCCACCTACCCGAAAAAAGGTAAAAATTTTTTAGCCTAAAACATGGTGGTTACCGATAGCTATTTGTATACAAAATTTCATGAAAATCGGAGCAGCCGTTCGCGAGATTACCTGTTACAAAAAAAAGGGACTTCTCTTTATATAATTAGTATAGATATAACTAGATATGCATGCATTATTCGTGTGAGGTACAAGCAGGGATGGAATTTCAAAATTTCAAAATGCGCCTAATGGTCTTCAAAAATTGTGCCGAAAAGAATATGAAAGTGCCACAAAATTAATTTTCTTTTATAATAATTATTTCTTAATATAAAAATTATTAATTAACTAAATTATTACAGTAAATCACTTTTATGAGGGATTCTTTATAGGCGGCATACACGGTGCGTCTGAATCGGGAGTCGGTTTGGATGTGTTAAGTAACACAAAATAATGTCAGGAGCTGGTAATAATGTAGCCTTGTACTATTTATTTTATTGATATTTTTATACAATTTACTTCTCTTTATATAATTAGTATAGATTATTCTTCACCAAAATTCTACTTCACATACTAATTTTCAACAATTTAAATGCAATATTTACTGAAATATCATAGTGTTTGCATTTTTCGAAAATACCGTGGTTACAGTCAAATTTCGCCCGTCTATATACCCAATTTCGTTGAGATATCTCAATTTTTGTTGGAGTTATCGTGCACACGGATAGACGAACGGACGGACGGACAGACAGACATGGCTTAATCGACTTCTCTTTTCATTCTGATCATTAATGTATATATTTGTCTATATCTATCTCGATTCCTTTAGGCAGTTACAAACAACCGTTACGCGAACAAAGTTGTGCACAAGTGCGCTCGGGTATAAAAAAGGCTGTTTGTGTGCATGTTCGCTGTGTGCCAAATGTACTAAACTTCATTATACCATGTTCTGACCGAAATTTAAAAATATGTTTTCGTTGCTAAAACTGGTTTTCGACCTAAAACTTGTGTTTTCGTCAAAACTACTTGAAAACTCACGTTCCACTCATTCCAATCGGTGTCTGCACTAGTAGTTTAGTCGCACATACTTTTGTAC